>NC_062211.1:817854-1010354 GCF_912470025.1 Vespa velutina
GCTTTTTCGATTTATAATATAGACGTATTGAAAACTTGATACCAACTCTAATACAATATCTACATAGACACTTGCACGCACTTATATTCGTATATATATATACATACATATATATATATATATATATATATATATATATATGTATCCATTCGTTGTGGTTCCCGATCGATACGTCAATTAATTTTCGAAAGGAGGCTGCGCTTGGCTAATTTAAATGGCCGAACAAACCACCACCGTGGATTTGGGGTAGGTTGTGGAGGGGGTTGGAAAGGGGGAGTTCGGGAGGAGGGGTCACATATATAGCTTACCCACCGGTGCTGTTCGGCGGCACACCTGGCGAAAGAACTAGGGTTTCTCTCTGTCCTTCACTCTTCTCTTCTCTTCTCTTCTTTTGCCCTTCCTAACTTTCATTTCCTTTACGATCCCCCTGCGTAACTGTTTAGTTTCGATGGTATCATCCTCGTCATATAATATTTAAACTCTTACATTTTTTTTCTTCCTTTTTTCATTTCTTTCTTTTATTTCTTTATTTTACTTTTTTTTTTTTTTTTTTTTTTTTTTTTTTTTTTCTTTTTTATTCAACAAACAGTTCAATGAACTCACCAAAATGTATTTGTTTCCTTTCAAATTTATTTTAATCTCTTATTATAAATAAAAATATTATGGATGTATTGTAAAAATATCAAAACATACGATAATATTTTGTGTTGGTATAGATGTAATAGTATGATTATATCATACATACACACACACACACACACACATACGTATGCATCAAATGTTGTGTCAACTAGATGTTGTGTCAATGTAATTAACGAATTTTATATATATATATATATATATATATATATATATATATAGTCATACATTATGAGAAATACACGAGGATATTCGTACATTATAAGAATAATATTAATATAACATAAACAACAATAATATAACTATTGTGTTCTCTTTCACTAATCTAATGAAATTTAATCTAATGAAATAATTATACGTATAAGGGAGAAACTCGTTATAGTATAACATTATGAATATAATATTAAATGAACCCGACCACCTACCTATATTCGCTAACTAAAACAAAAACCTTTGATTATATTTTCAGAAAGAGAGACAGAGAAAGAGACAGAGAGAGAGAGAGATAGAGTATCCAGAAATATTTCGCAAATCACATTGACCCAAAATTTTAACTATATAATACGTCACATTCTGATAAAGAACAATTATCACGATCCCGTTGATGATACTTGGTATTATAATCCAATCGTGATGCTGATACCTTCTTTTTCGTTGAGTATTATACGGCAACCCTGAGGTGGTTGATGATTGGAAAGAAGAAGAGAAAACGAGAGAGGGAGAGAGAGAGAGAGAGAGAGAGAGAGAGAGAGAGAAAGAAAGATGCACGTCTCGTGTAATTTTCATCGAGTGGGTGGAAACCCATTATTTCGCATTACGGGATCCTTATGGAGCTCTCTCTCTCTCTCTCTCTCTCTCTCTCTCTCTCTCTGTTTCTGTCGCTCTTTAAAGAGAAAAGAGAGAGAGAGAGAGAGAGAGAGAGAAAGAGATCGTGATGGATCATAAGGCTATCTCAAGAAAACTCAATGTTACGTTGATCGACGCATTCACCGGTTTTATAAGATTCTCTTTTTATATGATCTTTTTATATAATTTTTTTATATCATCTTTTTCATTAATATATATATATATATATATATATATATATATATATATATATAAATTTAATACATTCCATACACTATAAACGTGTCATTATCTAACTGGAAGTTTAGAGATGAGAAAGGAAAAAGGAAAAGGAAAGAAAAAAAAAAAACGAGCGATACCATTTAGGAGGATACAAGGTCCTTATCGCAAATCTTTATTATATCCGTTCGGTTAAAGTATATGGATAAAGATATTTAAGGAGATGATTGTATGGTGTAACGTCCATTAGATAGAGACGTTCGAAAAAGCGTTTGAACGCTTAGGAATGTCTTCTTTTCTAATAGAATCTAACTCGTGATTTAATCAATTTTTTAAATGTCCTATTAATGCAAACCTATCCTATATGTTATTTATAATATAAAATAAATATATATATATATATATCAGAGAATAATATTTTTTTATTATTATTTAAAATTCTCGTATGTAGACTATATCAAGATATTTTTACATTACATTGTGTAAGTGTAATGTGTAGATGTACGTGTATGTATTAAGAAGAAGAACGCATCGAACGGCCCTATTGAAACTCGCTGTAGTAAGCAGGCGGCACGAAACACTGTAGTTAGCGACTATTAATACCATCGACCGGCATCGATAGTTCTGCCTGCAAGGCGTCATAATGATATGGTGTATCGAACGGACCCTTTCGATTCTGGTTTGTCGGTACACCAAACACACACACACACACACATTCTACAATATGTACGTATAGATAAGCAATATACATGCGTGCGCGCGCGCGCGTATATATAACTCTGTTAAAAAATATACAATTGTCTCTTATACATTATATACATGAGATATAAAATAATGTAATAAATGTAATAATTTATATTTTATTTACATAATTTATAATATTCGTTTTATTTTTTTTCTAAAGAACGTATTACTAGGAAGGATTTAATTTAGTTTAATACGTAAATAAATTCTTTTTAATATTAAGAAAAAAATAGTATGAATTGTGTAAGAAATAATGGGAATAGATGAATAAATTCGAATTAAAAATACCGCCTTTAATGAAACGAAGTGAATTGTAGACGGTGGTGAATGAGTGAGATTTTTGGGCCAATTCACATTGTTGCCCGATACAAAATTTACTTTCAGATTTGGCCGCATGATGGGGTATGCGACACGTTTTGAATTAATTCGAATGTTGGCCACGGGGAAACGAGTGGCGCATTGACGAACGTCGTAACGCGCAGTCTCCGGAAAAATAATAAACAAAAGGAGCGATGGATCTTTTCCTTCGTTGCTGGCTGATAATTTGTCGTCCTGTGTGCGCGCCTGTTAAGTGTTTTTTTTACGCATGAAACAACACTACAGGGTGAGTTAATACGTTTTTCTTTTTTTTGCAGATGTTAATCATCGATATGTAATAATCAAATGCGTCTTACGTCTCTACGTACGATCATTATCCACGGAATTGCTTAGCGGCATTATTCGTACTGCACGCTAAAAAAATTTCGAGGTTACATTGACAGTCTTTATACATATACGAACTTATACAGAACGTAATAAAGAAATAAGATCAATGCACGAATATCTTACGATAATACGTTCGCTTTCGATTAAATACGTATTCGCTTTTAAATATTTTACGAATTATTTTCAATGCTTTTTTTCTCTCTCTCTCTCTCTCTCTCTCTCTCCCTTTTTCTCTCTTTCTCTTTCTCTTTCTCTCTCTCTCTCTCTCTCTCTTTTTCTCCCTCTCTCTCTCTCTCTTATAAATGTTTTTACGTAGATTTATTCGTCCCCGTCCTTTTAATATGTAAGAACGACGCGACAAACATTTTTCTTAGCTAAATAATGCCAACGTTCGTTAGTACGAAATCAATCGTATATGACGCCACGTTAGTTCGCGTCAATTTTATGTTCAACTTTTTTTTTCTCATTATAATTATAATAGTAATAATAATAATAATAATAATAATAATTATTATTATTATTATTATTATTATTTTCTCGTATCTCATATCAAATGATTCAAACGGGTATGATATCTAAGTTTTTTTTTTTTTATTTTTATTTCTTTTCTTTTTTTTTTCTCACTCTCTCTCTCTCTCTCTCTCTTTCTCTCTCTCTCTCTCTCTCTCTCTCTCCCTTTTCCTTTACTTTCGTTACCGTGCTTTCGATTCTCGCTCGTCGCCAGCTCCGATCGATTTCGATTGCGTTCTAATGGAATTTCAGACTGTTCGCTCAAACGTCGTTAGATTTATCATTAACTTTGTTAGAATCGTCGAACGATTAGAAAATAGCGGTTTAAGTATTTATAAACGGATTTGTTATATTTTTCGCGGTAAGTTGATATATTATTCGATCAAAAATCTTTTGTGAGAAAAAAATAATTATGATGGTTTCTTAACAACCGTTTTACAACATTGTTGTTATGGAGCTTATGTAAATGTATAGACATAATACGTGATTATCTATAAAGAAACAAAAAAAAAAAAAAAAAAAAAAAAAAAAAAAAGTAAAAAAGAAAAGAAAAGAAATAAATATGAAAACTTCGTGTTAATATTTATATTGAATTATTGTTGGAAGACAGAAGCAGACAGTTTATTGAATAATATAGCATTATTTACAGACACAAAATGACGGAAGGCAGTGCTACAAGAATGAAGAGAAATGGGGCTAGGATCTTCAAAAATCCTCCGCAGCCTCACATGTGTATACGAGATTTTATACAGGTAAAGAAAACACTGTATATAATAGGAGCAATAAACGCTATGCACTTTGAATAGTAATTGTTCCATTACGTGTGTGACCTTCTTTATATACGTGTTGTAATAATAGACATAAATAAACTATTTAAAATGTTACCTAATTGATATGATTTTTTTTTGTCTTCTATGGAGAATTTGAAATAAACAAAATTATGTTTTTTTTTCCTTTTTATTTACTTTTTTTTTTTTTTTTTTTTTTTTTTTCTTTTTTTTTCTCTCTCTCTCTCTCTCTTTCTCTACTTTCCCGACTACTACTCTCTAATAACTCTATTATCTTTTTTTGTGGAAGAGCAAATATAGTAATTTATTATTATAAGTGTATACAATGTATTTATTTCAGTTATGTGTGTTAAACTTTGCTGAGAACATGAGATGTCTTCTCTTGAGTTGCCAACGTGCTTTTATAAGACACACTTCCAAAGAATAGAGTATTCTCGAGCAACAACACTCTTTGCTCCAAAATGGAATAATTCTAATATTCAACAAATAATAAATGTTAAAACATCGAACGAGGCAGTGAATAGAGGTACATTCGATCAGTCTCTTTGCCTGTGTTTCGTTTCAAACATATAGAAAGATAAAGAATTTCTATTTATTAAATATAATTGAATATATGAATATAACAGAAAAGAATATGTATCGTTTATATAAAAACAGGAATATATAACACGATTATTATTAATATGAAATGATGTTATATATGTAAATACGTATTAATTATAAATATGAGTCAGATATCAGGAATATGAAAAGGAATCGTTAATGGTCATTCATTGATTATAGGGAACAACAGGACCTTGTTATGTTAATGTACTATCCTGGGATAGAATCGCAATGCCATGTAGACCTTCCCAACCTGTGCCACTTTGGGGAGGTATGAGAATACCATCTCCACGTACAAAAGCAGAAGCTGTGGTTTTTGCTGTAATGGCTAATCCAGAGGTGCTACGTATTAACGGGAAGAATGCAGAAGATCCAGAAGTATGTAAATCGAATTAATAGTTTGTATATAAAATATAAAAGATTTTATATACAAAATTAATATTTTTATATACAAAAATATTAATTTAATCTTTTAAAAACAAAAATAAATTATAATTCCAGAAACGTTCGTCCCTAATAGAACTCATGCTGGATTTCGTAGAGGCAATGAACGTAGGATTAATATTTTTGAGGCGGTACACGATTTTAAAAGATCGTGATATAACCGGTGAATTGAAGGAGGTATGGAATGCGGTTCAGGCTCGGCGGGACCGAGAACAACCACCTCCTCAACAAGAGACTTGGATTGACGCACAACCACCTGTACCACAGTATCCTCAATATCAAGATCAACAACAGCAAACCCAAAAGCAACAACAAGATTATACTTCACAGCAGCAACAACCACCACAATATCATTCTAGTATTGCATATGGTAGAGCAATAAGTAGCGATAATATGCATTACGATGGTTATGGTTATCAATCGCAAAAGTCTGTCATTCCACCGAACGATCAGATGTACCAATCGAGCCAAATAGTATCCCAACAATATGGTAACGTAACGCGAATAGCGCAAGATCGTTACAATTATAGAGAACGTGGTAGAGACACTCTCGTACAGAATATTCCACAACAGAGTTGTCCAGCTTATCCAGCGCCACAGTATCAATTTCAACAATTACCTAGGCAAATGATGCCACAGTACGTAAACTCTAATGTACATCCAAACACTAATTTAGGATATGGTCCACCAACGAACACCAGTGTCAATCCAAATATGCCAGCTGCGTTTCAATCGTATATAACTAATCCGATGTATCAACAACGAATGGACAATACGATACACGTCGATATTCGTAGAATGCAACAGCAACAACAACAACAACAACAACAAATACACATAAATCATGCGCAACAAGTGCCTCAGTATGAACCAGCGGGAGATTGGCAGACCGTCAACGTATTAAGACTGGGTAGACCGCACATGGGCGTTATTCAAAAGAACACCGTAAGTAAGAGACAAGTGAATTCACCAACTCACAGCAAACAGGCCTCCTGCACGAATTGCCATAACAAATCTACGACTGAGAACGTTACGAAACCGAAGAGTCCGGTTAAGGTATTACAACGGGAATTGTCATCGTCAGGAGATCGACAGGATAATACGAATTATTACGTGATAACGGATAATAGTAAAACAATGAGAAGGGAAAAGGTATACACCGAGGAAATAAGAAACTTGCGACCGACGAACGACGTTACCAGGGACAATGAAGGAAAGAAATTTAACGAATGTTCTTCGAGCATCGAATCAAACGATACGTCCAAAAAATCTAACGACAGTTATACCTCTTTATCAACATCGAATACACGAAAAACAATTAATTCCAACGAAAACAATCAGGATAATGGGAAACAACAACAGGATACGAAGGACTTTGATCTACCAACTGTTAGTCAAATGATAGCCGATCAAAATTTTAGTTCAAGATGTCGAATAATAGTTGGAAGAATTAAGCATAAGGATAACAACGTTGATAACAACAGAACGATATGGCCTCGTTTTGCCTCCGATCAAAAGAATGATAGTCCTAAACGATCGCAAACAAACGTTAACAGTATCATTAATCCAGGTATGTCGAATAACGAGGAGACATCTTCGATTAAGAAAAAGACTACCAATGGTCAACAGCCGAAGGGCAAAAATGCCAAAGCATATTGTGAAAACGATGATATTCAACAGGGATATACGATATTAAAAAAAACCGAGACAATTGTTCAAGATGATGTTATTAACGATATTGCTCAAATATCTATTCAAGACTGTAAAGACGGCACCGAGGTTATCAGTCCTGTGCTATCGTGATAGCCTAGTTTTACAGCTAATACGGAGTATTAGCTTTGCAGCTTATTACCAGCGAATAATATATAATTAAATATGTACATAAATAGAATATTATTCGATGATATGAGAGAGAGGGGGGGAGAGAGAGAGGGAGAGAGAGAGAGAGAGAGAGAGAGAGGAAAAATGGAGCAAAGCGATATTAAAACAAAAAAAAAAAACGAGCGCTATAATATTATAATAATTATAAAACTAATATTAATATTAATTATAATGATGATAATGATGATGATAATAATAAAAATAATAATAATAATAATAATAATAATAATAATAGTAATAATAATAGTAATGGAGAGAGGGGCTCGAAGATTTTTGCTTTTGCGTTACGAAGATAAGGAAAAGATTAAGAAAATAAAAAAATAAAAAAAATAAAAAAAAAAATAAAAAAAAGAGAATAGAGAAAAAATGAACAAAAAAAAAAAAGAAAGAAAGAAAGAATGAATAAATAAAGAATAAGGAACAAAAAAAAAAAAAGAAAAAAAGAACAAACAAACAAACAAGGAAATAGACGACCGAAGACCTTAATGAGAGTTTTAATAACCTTCGATCTTTGATCGTTGATCCGACGAATCCACTCGTCTTCCTCTCTATTATTTAAAATAGAATCCACGTGATACTTCGGCCGATAAAACGTGTACTTTCGCTTGAAATTATATTAGAAAATGAAAGGAAAAGAAAAGATTAATATCGAAGGAAATGAGATTTTGATTCTCAATCATCCTTGCCATTTTACTTACCCCCCCCCCCCTCCCTATCTATCCAATCAATCAACCATTCACCCACTTACCCATCCCCCCTCCCTCCTCCTATCTTCGTTTCAATTATTTTTTAATGTACATCCCCCGAGGACACTTCTCTCGAAAGGCCTGATGTGCTGATCACGATTATAAGGAAATAATATATGAGAAAAAAATTGAAAAAAAAAAAAAAAAAAAAAAAAAAAGAAAAAAAAAAAAAAAAAAAAAGAAAAAAAGAGGAAAAAAATAGAAAAAAAAAAAGAAGAAAAAGCACACATACACTCGCTCATACATAACATAAGAGATTTTTAAAGGTCAATTACATTACTACCAGGACAACGTGATTTTTGATAAGATAGAAAGGAAGGAAGGAAGGAAGGAAGGAAGGAAGGAAAAGTATAGAGAGAAAGTTTGTCAAAAGGAATAATAATGATATTGGACGATGTCAAATATATACTATGTCTCATTGCTGCCATATTCTTATACTATGTCAACGGAATAATCAATTAACTTCGTGTATCGTGATTGTAATTTAACGAGAAATTGAACAATTCTATCATGATTTATTGGCAAGAAGATGAAGATAAGGAAGAAGAAGAAAATAAAACAACAAGAGTTTTGTAATGTTTAAGTGAAAAATAAGTAGAAATATGAATAGAAAGAAGATTTATTATATTTACAGTAAACCATATCGAACGTACACGTGTAACAAATACAAAAAAAAAAAAAAACACAGACACATACATACATAGAGTAATTCATTGACAACTGGAATTAGACTGTAATTTTTTTCTTTATTTTATAAGTAGCGATTAAAAAAAAAAAAAAAAAAAAATAAATAAAAAAAAATAAAAAGAAAAAAGAGGGGGGAACGACATAAAATGTATGTGTGCATTCAATTTGTAAATCAATTTGTTTATATTTAATGATAAAAAAAAGATATATTGTTATTACAATTCTAGCTGTCGGAATTACTCGGTATAAAAATATTTTGATCTATCGATTTAGAAATGATCAAAGGCTATACATACACATACACACACATACACATCTTTCAGTATAATTACTGTTGGTGCTTCAATTATAGTGTAAAAGAAAAACATTGAGATCTCAACACTGATGAATAATTATAAACATATGAAACGTAAAGTAATACACAAGTATAATAAGTAATTAGCGGCGTCTGGTGTGCTAGGAAGGACCAATCAGCGCGCAAAAATGATAAATCAAAGAAAATAACGGGAGGAAAAATAAATAAATGAAATAAAATAAAATAAAAAAACGACGGTGCAATAAAGATTTAAGAAAAAAAAAAAGAAATGGAAAGAAAAGAAAAGAAAAGACATCTCATCGATGGTTCGGAAACAAAAGCTCCCAAAAACAACGCGTGTTACAACAGTATGTAATTTTCAATAACGAGCTGGCTCTCGCATTGAAACTGAGCTCGCGTTTTCTTTTCTCTTTTTAATTTATTTTATAGTTTTTTTTTCTTCCCCCCTCTGTTTTTATATATATATATATATATATATATATATATATATATATATATATATATATATACATACACATACACACACATTTATTATTATTTTCTTCTCTTCTTTTTCTCCCTGTTTCATATTAGCAAAGATACAAAATTAATAATAATAATAATAATAATAATAATAATCAATAATAATTATTATTAATACTAATTAATACTAATAATAATAATAATAATAATAATAATAATAATAATAATAATAATAATAATAATAATAATGACAATTAGAACAGAAATTATGGTAATACGTTGAAAAGAAAATAGAAGGTGTACGCCATCTTGGAAGAACAGTGTAATTATTGTAATCAAATGAATTTTTAGCTTTTCTCGCTTTATACATGATGCATGATAAGAGTGAAAAAAAGGAAAAGAAAAGGAAAGAAAGTCAGAGAGAGAGAAAGAGAGAGAGAGAGAGAGAGAGAGAGAGAAAGTGATTTTTTCTATCGAAATGCAACAAATAGGAGGAGAGTGTGCATGGTGAAAAAATGATCTATTTTTTATTATTTTCGATCGATCGAAAAAAACTATGTAAACGATGTATGTATTTTAATAATTACGCGCCGCTATCATACATATACACACACACACAAACACAAGGTTATACGCTGTAATTGACGATATAGTAGTAATAAGATATATATATATATATTTACTTAGATATGAAAGTACTATTATCATCTTGTTTTTTTTTTTTTCCATAATTTCTTACGATTTTTGCTTTTTTCTTTTTTCTCTGTTCTTTTCTGTTTTTTTTTTTTTTTTTTTTTTTTTTTTTTTTTTTTGTACTTTTCTTCCTCGGATGATCCTAAATGAATGAAAGGAAAGAAAAAGAAAAAAGAAAACAGAAAAAAGAAAATTGATCATGAAACGAACAATACCAAAAAAAAGAAATAAATAAAAAGTAAAAAAGAAGTAAATCACGAGCACACATTATTGCAAAACGTTGTTATGACCTGCATATATACTCTGAGCTTTTAATTATTATTATTATTATTATTTCTTTTTATTTTTCTTTTTGTTTTTTTATTTAATATTTTTTCTTTCTTTTTTTTTTTCTTTTCTTCTTTTTTTCTTTTTTGTACAAATCGTTTACGTGTGACAGAGACGTGTCTATAATATATATACATATATATATATATATATATATATATATATATATGTATGTATGTGTATATGTATATATGTATATTAATATCATTTACTGTATAAAATTTTGTTTTATTTTTTTCGTTTGATTTTTCTTTTCTTTCTTCTTCCTCCCACTCCGCACGCCACCTTAGCTTTGACTAGTTTTGAGAAAAGAAAAAAAAGAAAGAGAGAGAGAGAGAGAAAACAAAAATTTCGGTTTTGGCCACTCTTCCCCCCACCTCCCCAACCCAAATGGCCATCTATCATTAAAAATACATACACAAAATACATACAAAACACACTATTGTTGATACTATGTATTCAGTATTTTTTCGTGTTATATTTTAGATTCTTATTATTACCATATATGTATATATATATACATATATATATATATATATATATATATATATATAAAATGGTTTATTATATCATTATTACCACACGAGCATTGTAATCTACTATTATTCTATAATACATGGTTTTTCCAAAAGCTCTCGTTGTTTACTTGTTATTCGTTAAAATCTATTCTCTATTAAACGAATTATCCCGTTTAATAATTTTCTTCGGTATTCTCTTTTGTTTTTTTTTTTGTTTTTCTTCTTTCATTCTCATTCCTTTTTCTTCTTTTTTAATTTCTTTTTTAAAGGGTTCGATTATAACAAACTTGAGACAACGAGAAAGATACCAATGATCGAGCGAAAAAAGGCTGATTATATTTGCATCGATTAATTTAAATGAAAAACATGTCAAGATAGAAATATAGACGAAACGATTATATTGACGTTTAAAATTGATTTCTCACTTTTTTATGTAAAACAATAATCCCAACAAGAAGGAACCAAAAAAAAAAAATTTTTTTTCGTAGCACTCTTTGCAAAATCACCTTACATTTCGCATACTTCTCGTTTCCCTTTTAAGTTCATGATGACGTTTTTTTTTGTACGCAATTTCTTAATGAAATGGAATCTTCATCATCAAAACATTTCACTAAATACATCGCTAACTTCATCCTAAAATCGATGACTGAAATATTTTTTCGAATTGCTTGTTTGTATAACACCATTGAATTTATAACACAAGTATTCAGCAAAAGCTCTATTGCCAATATTCTGTATCACTTTATAGTTTTGGTAAACTATAAGCAGTCATTTGATCAGACAAATCAACTGAAGATTTTCCTAAATTATAATCTACTATCATTTTTGGCTTCTCATACGAGCAAAATGGTCTACAGCGCCTTGGGGGCCACCGATGACCTACGCCACGAAAATTGCATAAGACGCGTTTATACAACTCACATTTACAGCAAATAAGCTATAAATAATATTTGAACATAATATACATCGTATGCTAAAAAATTTATGTTGGCGCTTTGCGTAAGTCACATAAAATTCATGCGGTAGTTAACGTGTTAAGTAAAGTATAATACGTGTAGGTGATGAATTTTAAAATTGTTTTTTACTTAACGACGAAAAAAAAAATTCTTCATTTTTCTTCTTTTTCATGTACTTTTTATTCATTTTTTTTTTCTTTTTTTTCTTTTTTTTTCTTTTTCTTTTATATGCAAAATCATCACCGGGACACTTGTACCATGATTTCGAAAACATTATATATAAAAATGAATTAAATAAAAAAGAAATATATATATATATATATATATATATATATATATATACGATAAAATTGATTTTACTTTCACCTAGCTGTTAGTGAACGTGAGTTTGCGAAACCATTTGAAGCGTTAAAACGTGAACGACGAATCAAAATGAAGAGGAAGAACTTTTCCTTTCTTCTAGGATGGGAAAATGGTGAAACAACAATCTTCCGCAAAGTAAGATCTCTCTTGGCTTTCGCCAAACGTTTTCATCTATCCTTCGGATGTGCATCGCAATCTATCAATCTGATATCGAACAATAAATCAGTGTCAAACGTATACGTGAATCATCAATTTCTTAATTCGTCAATGATTCAGGTAATTTCTTTTTTATTTTACATTAAAAAAAAAAAAATATATATATATATAGAGGATGTCCAGAAAGAATAAGACTAACCTTATACTACATATTATTGAAAGATCAAATGGATGAAAAAAACTTCATATAAATTTATGTCCTAAAATTGCTTTATTAAAAAGATACATACTTTTAATTCGATGATTTAAAATGATTTAATTCCATTTAACGAAACAAATGATTCAACCAACCAATCACAGTTGACTTCTTTGACTTAATGTCTTTGAATTTCTATTTATGAAGCAAAAAAGTAGATTTATAAGAACACGATAGAAATAGAAAATGAAATATTTGTATTCGATTATTAATTCAATGAATGGAAGATTGCGTTTTTGTAGAAATTATGAATTTTCGAACATTTTCTTATAAATGCCGGAATAAATTATAAATATCTTTTAAAAGCATATATATCTTTTCAATAAATTATTTTCGAGACATAAGTTTATATAAAATTTTGTCATCTATTTGATTTTAGTAATACGTAGTATAAGTTTACTTATATGTTTTTTTAACACTCTGTTTATATTTCTTTTATATATATATATCTCAAATGAGTAACAATTATAATTGCTTTTCTCTTTTTTCTTTTTTTTTCTTTTTTTTTTTTCTTTTTTTTTTTTTTTTTTTTTTTTTTTTTGTTCTTTTTAAAATATAAATTCGATTAAACGCGAATTTCTTTAATAACTCGAAATACAGAACAATTTTTAAAAAAATGTTATTCTATTCAATATTCCAATGAATACTATTACAATTATATGTTGATAGGTAATATATTCAAGAATACTTGTGGAAGGAGAAGATGAACTAAGTGGGAGAAAGTTGAGAACAACTTTTTGTAAAGAGGACGAAGAAATAAAATTCTTGATCCCCACTTTTCTTCTCCCTTCCATTATACTCAGAGTAGGCAAGAGAGCAGACGGACATTACAGTAGAAATCCAGATTGAAAGGAGAAGCTTGTATAAAAGTTCTGTGGATATATGGATGGATGCTCAATGAGAAATTATTCGTTCTCGATCGAAGGAAAAACTATATTATTGTTAATGTACATGAAGAGTGTAAAATATTTGTTTTAATAATAAAATGAATTTCTTGTCGTTAGTGAATTTCTGAATTCAGTTCAGTTAGTGATATTTTACATCTAGAAACAAAATGTATGACAACGATGGGAAAATTTATAAGAAGAACGAAAGTGAAATATCAGGTGAGAAAATTTATTAAAATCGGATATAAAATTTAATTTATATTAAATATTAAATTGATATTTATGTAACATTTCTAAATAAAGCAGACAAATCTAATTAGATACTGTTACTTTCGTATTTGATTAGTAACATAAGTGAGAATTATTTGTTAAATGAAAGTTCGTGTAATAGAAACTAAGTTACATTACCGTGACTTACATTTTATAACTTATACTATGTGTGCGTTAAATACATATTCTATTAGTTAAATGTAAGATTGCATTATTGTTAGTAACATTCATTGAATGTTGCGCAGGTGAATCTGATTTAAATTTTACTTTCGATAATTTCACCGACCAAAGAGAAAGTTTTATTTTATTTCTATTTACTTTTTTTTTTTTTTTTTTTTTTTTTTTTTTTTTTTTTTTTTTTTTTTTTTTTTTTTTTTTTTTTTAACATCTACCGATTATTCCAAATTTTTTTCGAAGCAAAATTTTATAATAATAACAATAATAATAATATATTTTGATTCCTGCGTACAACTCTTTTCTTTTTCTTTTCTTTTTTTTTTTAAATTATATCTTGAAAATAATCCTTTATTTATCCCCATTGCGACTCTCATAATTTTTAGATCATATATATTGAAAATATCTTAATTCTATTATTGTCGTTTGAACTTATACTCGTTCAAGAAACAAAAATAGAAATGATGTGTTTCGCAAACAATTGCTGTAAGAAAGAGAACGTATATGTACTCTAACGAGACAACAAGAGAAAAAAAAAGGAACTTTCTATTCGTTAAAAAATTATTACAAATTTGTATAGTAATATTGAAGTGCACAAAAAAAAAAAAAGGACCAAAAAAGAAAAAGAAAAAAAACAGGAATAAACCATTACATTAATATGTCATATGATAATATCCAAAACAAGGTATACGTTTAAATTATACATTAAAAAATATAAATGAAAATTTGCGTAAAATATTGTAGTATACGTAGCAAGGATATAATAAAGAAAAAAGAAAAATGAATATATGTAAATTTTGTTTCTAAGAAAAAATATATAAGTGAAAGGATCTTGCGAGACATTGAATTCGATTCAGAAAAAAAAAGAAAGAAAGTTAAAAGATTATATATTATAATGTAGGTACATAAAGAAAAAAGAAGATACGAAGGTAAAAGAATACGATGTGGTTCATAGAACGAACAAAGTGAATGATAAAGAGTGAAATTTGTCTATTGGAATGATTATTGTAAGATCGCGATATCGATGATTGACAATGGAAAAATGAACAATACTATTATCCTAAATTATAACATTATTTTAATATCCTTTTATCTTTAAAAATTCTTTATATGTATGTAATGGATTCGTTATAAGCAGTTTTATATTTTTACACAATAAAAAAATAAACCAACAAAATATCATAAAATTCTTATTTATATTATTAATTGGCACATTGATTTGCATACAAATAATAATAATAATAATAATAATAATAATAATAATAATAAGAAGAAAAAGAAGAAGAAGAACAATAATAATAATAATAATAATTTTTTATAACATCGTTCTTATGTCATGATGTAATGAGGACTATAACGATACCTGTATTATACTGAATGAAAGGAGGATACGTGTCCTCATTTGAATAAAAAAAAAAAAAGAAAAGAAAGAAAAAAAGAAAAAAAGGAAAGACAACAAAAACGAATGACAGTACATACGTACTTGGATACCTAATCGACCAGTTGAAATTATTTTTGATTGTGTCGTACACGCATATAATTAGCTACCAGGTATTACATCCCATGTTATTTCCTATAGGATCATGTCCGATTATAGATGCCGCACAAGTCGATTTGTTCATTCTACGAGCGTCCATTACACAAATGTACCCACCTTTAAACGTCTCGCATACAGAATGAAGATTAAACTTTTATTGAATTTTATCATCGCACGTAAATACGTAAATCATTCTGTAATCTATGAGAGAGTATAATAGACACAATGCATTCTTATGATACCTTGTAGATATAAAAATAATAACGTTTCAATGTTGACATTTTTTTTTTTTTCTTTTTTATTATTTTTTTATTTTTTTAGATTCCGTAGAAAAAAGATTGAAAAATCTTCTCAACGATGGACGAAATGCATCGGTTCACACAAATTCATGCGATGTTGATTTACCGTCATTTTACGATCCGAAAAGATTTCGTCTAGGTCAAGAAGCATTTCATAATAATATCTTCTCGATGATGATCGCTAAATTGTCAGGATTAATAGCTCTTTTCGCAGTGCCTACTATAGTTGATGTAATCGCATTTACGAAACAAAGTGACACACCGTGTTTGGCCTTTCGGAGATACGCTTCGACTGTACTTCATACATTCGTGTGGTACGAAAAGGAACCGAAAAAACAAAAAGAGTAAGTCGAAATATTTTATCAATTTTATTTAGTTCATTAAATTATAATTTAATTATAATCATCGAATAGCACAATTATCGAAAAATAATATAAATTGCACGTATACTTTTTCTTGAATAATTTTTTTTTCTTTTAAATTCAATAAATATATCGAAGTAATCGATTATCGATTCTTCGATTTAAGAATTTGAATTAAATACTTAAATCGAAGTATTTAATTCAAACGAAAATTTATATATGTATGGATATCATATAAAAAGTTTCTATGTAGCTACATTTGTAATGAATTTTTTTTACTTTTTCTCCGTTTCTCTTTTTCTTTTCTTTTACATTGACATTGAATTATTTTACTTTTTCTTTTTTCTTTTTTTTCGCGACGGCAAAAAGATACGAATACTTGATGAAAATTTTTGTTCGTCCAAAATAATCCATTCTATCTCTTGATACGATGGATCAACAATCGATCAATAATATGTTTTGAATATATAATATCTTTTAAAATAGAAATAATATATGATAAATCTTAATTAATTTATTATAAATTAACCAATAAATGGCATTATAGATTCCTTGAATCTTTGAAAATCGTCAGGAGGAAACATTGCATTGCATTTCATAGAAGTTTCAACGCCGGCATACGTAAAGCTTCGCAAACTGACATGGCCTTAGCTCAGTTTGGATTTATTGGATATATATTGCTCGGTACTAAACAACTCGGAATATATATGACTGATGAAGAAATGGACGGTCTCGTACATTTTTGGCGAGTAATCGGTTGTGTTCTTGGAATGGAAGACAAGTTTGTATGAATTAATTATTAATCCTTGAAAGATAAAAAAAAATAATAATAAAAATTAAAAGAAGGAAAAGAATAAAAAATTAAAAATAGGTAAAGAAAAAATAATTAAATTAAATTTAAAAAAAGGAATGGAGAAAAGAGGAATGAAAATTCACAGAACATGCCATTTTTTCAGATACAATATCTGCATGGAAACGGTCGAAGAAACGCGTGCACTTTGTGCGAAGGTTTTAGATGAAATATTCTTACCATCCATAATTAAAAACAAAATAATATTCAACGAAATGGCACATGTACTTTTAAAAGGACTTTGGTGCATTAATCCATACTTGGATCCACATGCGTTCACTGCATTTACTCTTTACTTAACTTCGTTAATCGCCACTAATAATAATCATTCTATTAATATAGGTAAGGTCTGACGTCATAGCGATTACCGTTGATTTATAAAAAATAATAAATTAATGATTATATAAAGGGTACCTAAAAATCATACGATCAAAACAAAAAAAATATAAATTTATGTCCCAAAAGTGCTTTATTGAAAAGATATATATATATATATATAATTTATTCTAACATTTATAAGAAATGTTTTCTAATTCCACATTCCTCCAAAAACATAACCTTCCATATGTCGAATTAATGATCAACGAACTAAAATATACAAATATTCCAACTGTATTTATAAATAATAATAAATTTATTTTGTAATACATATCCAAAAGTTCATCTTCTATTTTTATAAATTAATTCTTTTGCATGATTCCAATGACGTTTTATGTTAGATCATTGATATAAATCATACATATCTTTAAAAGAATAAATCTTTTCAATAAAACAATTTTCGATCATAAATTCATATGAACTTTTTTCATCCATTTGATGATAAAAGCAATACGTAGTATAAATTTGGTCCTATGCTTTTTGGATACCCCGTATATACACACATATATATATATATATATTTTTTTTTTTTCTTCTGTTTTTAGATTATCAGAGCATGTCGTGGTATAGTAAATTCATCTTTAATTTACAACTATTCGTACATCGATATCTGATTGCAACTAAGTATTGGTGGTCCATTATATTTCGCAAATTCTTCAACAGTCAAATGCGATTGGCTATATATTTAACCGAAAATTATCCATATATTGCCTATTGGTCATTTGGTATAAAACAATCGGACGTTAGCACATATCGTTATTATTTCAAATGAATGTATAAATTTTGAAAAAGAAAAAGAAAAAGGAAAAAAAAAAGGAAATTATCAATTATATAAAAGATTTAATTATCAAAGGTCATGTATATATATAAATATATTTTTTACACTTGTATTCACTAAATTAATAAAATTGCAAAAAGAAATTACGATATACAACGAGGAAAGGAACTTCAAATGCTTCTTATAAAAAGTCAACAGGTTAAAAACATATAATGCCAAATGAATGTGTAAATTTAAAAAAAAAAAAAAAAAAAAGAAAAGAAAAAAAAAATATTATTAATCGTCATTTATGTATAGGATATCGAGAATATAAATAAATAATGTAAGTTAGAGCTTATATCCAAATATTATGTTATAAATTAATTATTAGACTTATCTCAATTAAAAATGCAATGAAGATATATGTATTTTAAACAAATATGAAGATATATGTATTGAATTATGTATATATAATAGTATCAGATACCGTTATTATATAATATTATGTGATTTTTAACAAAATGTAATATAATATTTTTTTAAATTGAAATATAATATTTTTTTATATACATATATAATATTTATTACGCCATTATATGTTGTGACAATCAACACATCAGATATATTTCTTCATATAAATAATAATTTAAAGCAATTTTATGTATCCAGAAAATTTAATAGACTTTAAAAGGGTACACAAGCAAAAGTAATAAAAAAGAAGAAGAAAAAGAAGGAAAAGGAGGAGAAGACAACAAAGAGTTCGTATCGACAACATATGTTTAAAATACACACATATATATATTTATTGCATTTTTAATCGGGATGAATGTAATAATTAATTATACGTAATATAATATTAGCTCTAACTCTCCTTATTATTTATTTATATTTAATGATATCTTTTACATAATAATGATTGATAATTCTTTTTTTTCTTCTTTTTCTTTTTCTTTTTTATCCAAATTTACATATTTATTTGACGTTATACGTTTAACCTGTTGACTTTTTACAAGAAAGATTTAAAGTTTCTTTCCTTATTGTGTCAAAAAAATTTCATTTCTTTTCGCAATTTTATTAATTCAGTAGATACTCGTATAGATTTATGTGTATATATATATATATACGTAACATGATTTTTGATAATTTCATCGAACATTTAACTACGATGTCACTACTCCTACGTATGTATCTGTTAATTTTCTTTTAACACCTTTCTTCTTTCTTTTTCTCTTTTTTTTTTTTTTTTTTTTTTTTATATTATTTCACCAGGACCTGTGATACGTCATATATATATTATCAAATTACGTCGTGAATAAAATTCGTAAGCGAGACTACTTTTGTTTTTTCTTTTCCTTTTTTCCTCCTTTTCTTTTCTTTTTTTTTTTTTTTTTTTTATTCCTTCTTTTTTTTTCTTCCTCTGCGCGAGAGATAAACCGCCGTCTTACGGAGATCGATCGAAGGAAAACAAACTCGCATGACCGATAAAAATATCCAAAGAGTCTAGTACGCTTTTTGTTTTGTCAAGGTAATATCTAACGATATTATTATTATACGAGAATTTTTAATACAAATAAATTTAGCTTGAGAAATATTCTATACGGTAAAAAAAAAGAAAAAAGAAAAAAAATGGTTTATGGCCCTTACGTACATATCGTTTTTAATAACGTCTTAACAATATCTTGTAGTAAAACGCAAGCACCTAAATAATCCTATATGTCGTATATGTACGTATAATTCAAAATATTTTACTTAGCTTCATTTATATGATCCATTAATTACGTTAACGATATGATTGATAGTATTGACTTGGTTAATAATTAATATCAATATTTTATATATTTTATATATATATATATAATGTAATAAATAATCATGAATATTATATATATATATATATATATATATATATATATATATATATATATATAATATTGAAGAGATACGGTATTGTTTATATTGGAATATCGTGAATTTTCATTATTATATTCATTAACGTTATACTTATCGATAATAATTATTCATTTATTATTGACCAAATCAATATTGACATACCAATATACAATATCTTTGTATAAATTTATTTAAGAAACTAACTAAATTATCGACGTTACTTATTAGCTAACTTAATATTTCATATAAGATCTGTATAATATCATATCGTAATATTTAAATTCTTTTTCTTTCTTTTTCGTTCATAGGTAATATCCATCCCGATGATTATCTCTTAAATTACAGGAGTGATATGGGATAAGATTAATCGCTTTAATATCAATTATAAGAAAATTTTTATATCAAAAAAAGATCCAATAAGTAGCCGTGGTGGAATACTCTAATCTGTTATTGAATGTCGAAGGCTCCGTGGAATTGTGACTGCGGTCGTTCCGATCCGATAATATTTAAAAAAAGAAAAAACGAAAGATTCGCTTGCAATTGTGGTTGGGAGGGAAAATTCATTTACGGTGTTTCCCTCACTTTGGCTATCTTCGAAATGAAACGCTTTTTCATGTTGTTATTGGAGATAATAGCTGAATGGCAAGTGATTCGATTCGCTGGTGGTTTACGTCCTGTTATTCTCACCTTGCTCGACATTATCGTTGGCTTGCCAACAGCTATGTTAGCTGTTCGTATTATACGCAAGTACGTTGATACGTATAAGTTTGTTTTGTCCTTTAAAAATTCGTCATAATACATATATAAATATGTACATACGTACGCTATAAAATTATTTTATGCATAAAATATCGTAAAGTAAAACATATATATGACGTGTATGTTGATATATTAGATGTCTTTAGTAATTGTCCTTGTAACTTTAGATTTCCATACACGTGTACATATATATATATATATATATATATATATACACACATATATATATACACATATGTATATCGTGCATATCGTGTAACACAATTATTTCAGATATAAAATGCCGCGATGTTCGAAACCTAAAAAACTATTTAAATGCCTTTTGTTCGTAATAACGATTTGCGTTCTCCTAAATATCATGACCCTTATCTCGATTGGATATCACATTAGCGTAAAACAGGAAACTCTTGTAAATATATTCAACGCTTCTATGCATCTTTACATTAATATGGCGTCGTACAAATATGCAATAGATGAGTTACAACTTGTGTTCCAATGTTGCGGGCATACTTCTTACACCGATTGGTTTCTTTTCGATTGGCAGGTAGGATAAAAATTTCTCTCTCTCTCTCTCTTCCATGTTTTTCTTATTTTATATTTAATCTTTGATTTATATCAATTAAATTAAAAATATGAAGATAAACAATATGATATATTTGTCCTTTAGATGGCAGATTATGCATCACGTGATGAAATGATTTATGATAATAGAATATCTGATGAAGAATTTCGAGATCGCGGAGTACCATTTAGTTGCTGTAGTTTACGTTCGATGACACCATGCGTACATGCCGAGATGATGGATAAGGATATTAAAAGTATCAATGAAAATGGCTGTGCGGAAGTTATCAGTCCAGTTATAATTAGGATCGTTGTAATCGCATATGTCATGACTACCACGTTGATCGTCACGCAAGCTCTATTAGCTTTTTTAATCGCAAGAGTACATTAACAACAACGATGCATCATCGATACGACCTATACGATTATTCGATATTATTTTAAGGATCTATATTTCATTTTTGTAGATGATCGATAGATTTTCCGAAAGAGTACGATTTCCTGTTTCTTCTTTAAGCTCAATGGATGGATCTACCTGTTTCCTTACAGAAACAAATAGGTGAGCACAATCATTTAGTTTCGAAATACATTAAAACAAAAAAATCTGTTTCGCACGATATGAAACATAAATTTTGCAATTTTCGTAACGACAAAAATTATAGTCCTCGAGTTTTTTTCTTCTCTTTTCTTTTTCTTTTGGTTTCTTTTTTTTTTTTTTTTTTATTATTTCTCTCTATATCCTACCTCTTTTTCTTTCAATATCTTTATCGTTAATTTAAATATTGACTGTTTTAGCTCGAGTAAAAAGAAAAACGATCGTTATATTACTTCGTCGATTTACAAATGTGTACCACGAGATAAAACAAAGTCTGGACAAAAAGGGATGAAGATAAAACGTTTATCTCTTGTAAAGAACGATTCTACAAGAAGAAAGAAAAGCCGACAAAAATCATTGAATTCTTCTATATCACGATGTAGTTCTCCTATTATAGAATGCACTATCGAAAATTCTGAAGTAGCAAGAATAAAACCGAGTACTCACGAGGAACATAGGATATCAAGGAAACGTTTGTTGACCAAACGAATTCGTTGAATTTGTTAACTTCATTATATGCACTTTCTTAAGGGCGAACAATGAGAAGAACAAAGATTCTTTAAGGGATAGTGACAGATTAAAAAAGAAGAAGAATTAAGCGTTAAGATAGCAATTAAAAAATATTCCGCACAGCACGAAATATTAATAGGGTATGTATGTATAATTGGAAGAATATTGACGCAGATGTTACACCAAATGATTCATTAAATATGTGTATCTAACATATATATGTATATACGTTAAAATCTAATGCGCATGATTTAAACGAACGTACGATTTAAACGAAAATGATAGTACATTTTTTTCTAATAATTTGTTTTTTAGAAACGAGGAAAGTATTTCGTTACGCATGGAATGCCGTGGTGTGAAACGTATGCCAGTATCCAAAACAAAATATTGTTTGTTATGATTGGAGGTAAGTTGTCTAAAAGGTGGAAAACATAATCGTCGGCAAAGCGATGGTGGAGGGGGGGGGGGGGGGGGACTAGTGGATCCCCTATTTGAATTTCGTAGTCGTCGCGGCTGGATCAGTACAGTCCAAAGCATCGAACGAGGTGGTTTGTCAAAAACCTAAGGAAAAAAAAGGATTATTTCGATAGAAACGAATTCTCATGAACTGTGAAAACGTCATCAGGAACAATTTTCCTTTGACATCGACGATCCTTTTAGGTTATCAGGTACGTGCGTTTCTTTTTTTATTTTTTTATTATTTTTTTTTTTCTTTTCTTCTTCCTCTTCTTCTTCTTCTTCTTCTTCTTTCTCTTTCTTTCTCTCTTTTCTTCTAATTATACTATAACTACTCTTGACAAATTGCGAAATACAACATATGCGTCGGCGTTAACCACCTTGCGCACGTACATCATAATTATTATTTATTTCTTCCTATTATCGAACGTCGAATTTTGATTTTATTTGCATAAGTAGAAAAAGTCCATTAGGGAAACTAGCACGTACATAAATGGGATTTCTACGTCGAGTCGCGACTTTAATAGAACTGTGACGATGCTTGCTCGAACGACTTGCTCTACGTTTTGCATTGCTGAAACTCCCCGTCGCCATAAGACGATGCTCGAAATATCCTATGTTGCTAAATTTAAAAATCGCCATTAAGAACGAGCACAATTCCTTTTGCTATAAGAGTATTAAGTTGCAATCTATATAAAAATGTTCAAATGTAGATAAAGAAAAATGTGATCGTAATAAAAATTTGAAATATCTAATGTCAAATTTTAATCGAACATGTGTTAAATAATGTGTATCTGCACGAAATTTTAAAAATTTCGTTAATATATATACGCGATGATGAACAAAAATTAATTAAATAATTAATAGAATCTATAGAAAGGATCAATATATTCGTAGAATTAGTAAAGACTAATAGAATATTCTTTAAAATCATATCATTATATAGAATGAGAATAAGAAAATATTTCTTTTAATATAAATTTCGAATTACCTGAGGTTATTATAATGACCTGTTCAAATTTGCGCATGCGCAGCGATGAAATAGTGCCTCCGAAGGACAGGTCTCCTCGTTGTACGGATCGTGAACTTCGGCTCGATTCGGCAACGTTCGGCACTCCACAATCGCGCTCGGGTAATTTCGTTGAAAGGATTCAGGCGCGCGTCATCGTTCGTACGAAGTACGACCTCAGTCGGAGAATATCCGCGCGTTAGTCAACTTCGCGTGTTCGCTTTTTCGCGCAACACCGTGTCGCGTATCTTTTTCTCTTCCTCTCTCTCTCTCTCTCTCTCTCTCTCTCTTTTTTATCTTTCCTTCTTACCTTATTTTTTCCTTTCTCGCTATCTGTCCTCTGCCTCTCTCTCTCTCTCTCTTTCTCCCCCTCTCTTTTTCCATATTTTTCTCTCTTATTTTCCACGAGTGCTTGTCTCACACGCCACGCAATACCGTTCACTGGTCGTAGCATGTGCCCACAAGTTCACAGTCTCATACACGTTTATCTACCCCACCATCAGCCCCATAATAAACTTGTCTCTTATGGTTACCGTTAAAGGGCTATTTTTCGCATCCGTTCAGGAAAAGAAAAGAAAACGGAAAATCTACGTTTATTTCCATCGTGTCTTATTCTTCTTCTAGAAGCTCGTTTTAAGCAACAAATTTCATCGTGTTAGTTACCAACGACACAACGCGAAAAAAAAGTAACGGAGTGACACTTATAGCATGATTTCTTGGATATTCCAGTGAAGGAAACGATATCTTACGCTTCGCAGAACGACGACAACTCGTCTGGCCGAGTTCGTGCACGTGGTGGTTGAGAGTGTGAAGTGTGTTAGTTTTATTCTTTTTCTCTCTTTCTCTCTCTCTCTCTCTCTCTCTCTCTCTCACTCTTTCATTCGCTGTGCTTCTCTCACTCTCTTTCTCTGTCTCTATCTGTCTCTATCTATCTATCTATCTTTTACTCGCCATACTTCTATCTCTTTCTATATATCTTTCTCTCTCTCTCTCTCTCTCTCCCTCTCTCTCTCACACACACACACATACGTGCGACGCTATTGGTCGAGGTCGTGGTGTAGAGAGGAAAAGAAAGAAAGAAAGAAATAATAAAAGGCGCGTTTTGCGAGACGATCATAACGAATTTTACTGTCATTCTTGGAAAGTTTCGGAACAAGGTTGAGAGAAGGAAGAAGAGGAAGAGGAGAGTTAAGGAAGAGAAATTCGATTATCTTAGAAGGAGAAATAACTGGCCAGGAAGATGAGTTGCTGTACGAGTGCGCCGATCGTGACCCAAACTTGTGAGACTCTGTTGAGCAAATGCGAAGTGCCGATTATTGACCTCGCTCATATGGGTAAGTCTCTCTTGAATGTATCATAATAATTCTTCTTTTTCTTATTAATAATTTTTACAATTAGATACGCTTAAATCGATTTCGATCGGTATAAAAACATTTCTATGGACGGTGTACGATCAATTCCTCGGTTGAAGTCGGTTAACGTCGTTAGTCGCGACGTCTACGAATGGCGCGAAGTCTATATCAAATTTAAATGTTATACTTTTTAATTTCACATGGCGCTACGTCGTATGATCGCGCGCACGCGCGCGCAAATATATTGCTTTTTTTTCTTTTTTTTTTTTTCTTTTCTTTTTTTTTTTAACGTTTTATCTTTTTTTTCAAAGCAATATATTTTGTTAGATAATTTATCGATACACGTTATTAACGCGTGTCGTCAGAGCATGAATAATATATATCTCTGTTGTCAGTTATATAGATCGATCAGCAAATCTTAAATGTATGTGTGTGTATGTGCATATTTCGCAAAATTGCATTAATTTGAGATTTGAACAATCGTATTAAGACACGTTATCTCGGTTTATTTTTATATATATATATATATATACCCGCATCACATATGAATATATATATGTATATATACCCATACGTATGTATATATATATATATGAATGTATATTATCAAACGAACAGCTATGTACAAATCGTAAGTATAATGAAATCAAAATGAAACATTAGAAAATAATTAAAGCTACGTACATATGTGTATCATTTTCAAAGACGAGTCACGTAGACCGAGTAAACGACTTACATATGTATGTCGGAGCAACTGGTTATATCAACGAACGAAATGTTCTTTTTTCTTTTTCTTCTTTTTTTCTTTCTTTCTTTCCTTCTTTCTTTTTTTTTTTCCCATGTACCCTCTTGTTAAAATTTTTTGTATCATTTGCATACGACCTCTCCTCGTAAAACTACGATGCTGCTACGTGACTTTTTCGATAACATCTACATATCTCTCTCTCTCTCTCTCTCTCTCTCTCTCTCTCTCTCTCTCTTCCCCATCCCTGTCTTCTTTCTGTTGAAAACGTCGATTTATCGAAATGTATCGATAAAAAAAATTTTGAGAATCGATTATTATAAAAGGGACGCACTTCGTTTTATGGTTGCTTGGCAACGAGGTCAGGCAAGCTGCCAAAGAGCGAAGAAAGCGGCGAACGACATGCGGCCGAATAAAACGAAGCCAACACAGCTTGCTTTACTTCTTCGTCCTCTTCGTCTTCTTCGTCTTCGTTTCAAAGCAAGAACCTGAGCGAGCGGGTTGCAGAGAGTATATAGTCGAAGGCGCCTACCTCGAACCCGACGAGCCATCGAGGTCAGAGCCCCTTTCACAAAGAAGGGCGGACCCTCCCTTGGCGCCCTCGAATACACGTTTTATATAGGGTGTCTCATCGCGTGATATATTAACCGTTCCATTACTTTGTACTATTTTTTTTCTTTTTTTTTTTCTTTTTTTTTTTCTTTTTTTTTTCCGATCATCCATTCCATCTCTTTACTTGAATAATACTCATTTCTTCTTTTTTTTCCTCGATAACGTCGTATACTTATATACATATATATATATATTCTTACATATATGTATATGTAAATGTATATATATCTGTATATTGCGTTTTAATTTTATTTCATTTAATCGTCCAAAAATGTATTATTACTTCATATCCGAAATTATTCGCATGTTTCTTAAGTATAAGTTATATTTAATATAGTTTATATAGTATTATATATATATATATATATATATATGATATATATATGATATTTCCATGATGTGATATAACTTTTATATATAATAATGATATTAGATAATAATTACTGTGTGATATTAGGTAATTTTTTACTTTTTATTTATTTTCTTGTTTATTTTCTTATTTATTTATTTACCTTCTCGTTTGTTTTTTAACAGATACGAAGAAAAAATTAGGTTATAGGGTATTAAGTAGAACGGACGAAATCGATCATTTCTATTTATTCATATGATCGCAACGATAATAGAAATAAACTACTTTTATTCTCGATCGTTCGAAACTTTACGTTCGAGGATAATCGCGGCAATTTCATTGTTACGAGTTAAGTGTATAATTGCGGTAAAAGAAAACAATGTCATGGGACTATGAATAATGTTAAGAAAAATAACATTTTAATCTGCGTAGATTCTTTATTGATTCGCTATAAGCAAGTGTTTCTTTTTTTTTTTTTTGTTTTTTTTTTTTGTTTTTTTTTTCCTCTTATTAAAAGTAATGTTTTCATAATTGAAAAACATTCTTTTTTCTTTTTTTATTTATTTTTTTATTCATTTTTCTATTTATTGGTTTTTTCTTTCTTTTTTTTTTTTCTTTTTTTTTTTCTTTTTTTTTTTTCTTTTTTTATAATGGGGGGGAGAATACTTGTAATTATAGACGATATAAAAAATAGCGAAATTTTTATCAAGAATTATTAGACACGAAAAAAAGGTAGTTAATCGTTGAGCACACATTAAGAGAAATAATACGGTACATATAACAGAGAGAGAGTGAGAGAGAGAGAGAGAGAGAGAGAGAGAGAGAGAGAGAGACAAAGAGAGATACATATATATACATATATATACATATACATACATATCCATACATATGTATATATATATATACATATACATACATATGTATAGAAAGAGTATTTAGAATATATATGTAGAAAGAGACATGTGATGTACGTGCGTCACGCATCGTCGACAGTAAGATATCACGTATCATGACTGTTTCCTTTGTGTTGTCGATCCGACCATGGAAAGTTGCGTTACTTTGACTAAAACGAGAGGGATGAAAGGGGGGAGAGATAAGGAGAGAGGGATGGGAGGGAGATTGGTTCATGATACATAAAATCATGTAAATCTCACTTTAATATCGTGATATATGTACTTAACGTGTTAAATAAAACTGTTTAAGGAAAAATCCATGAATTCGTTTCTTTTGTAATCTTTAAAAAAAGAAAAAAAAAAAAAATAAAGAAAAAAAAAGGAAAAAGAAAAAAAAATTGACGTAACCAATCGTTTGAATAATTTAACAACGTTATAAAGAGTATATAAGAAGAAGTTTTCCGTTAGTGAATTCTTTCCTCATTTAATAATGAGACAGAAAGAGAGAGAGAGAGAGAGAGAGAGAGAGAGAACTAACCAACCTCACGAGGATTCTTGAATATGATCGCGTAAATATTCGCGCGGAGTTGACCGAACAACAAGCATGGTCCAAAACTGGTATGGTATAGTTCCAGTCAAACCGGTATATATGTGTATAGTAAGTTTTATATATAGCTAACGTGCAACATATATTTATACTTGTCCTACCGTCTTACAATAAAGAGAAAGAGAGAGAGGGAGAAAAGGTGATAGAGTGAGAGAGGAGGGGGAAAGGAGAAAAGGAGAGATAGAGAGAGAAATATTTCATACCCGTGAACTTGAAAAATTCGACTTTCTGCCGTTCGTATTTTTTTCATGCTTTTTTAAATTATTCCTACGTGTATTTTTACGAACGATGTTCGAGAGAGAGAGAGAGAGAGAGAGAGAACGACTATATAATGGTAACGAAAGATCATTTATATTCAAATACAAGAAACAAGTGTCTTTTAAATGCTACCACTTTAATGTAACACAAATGTGTTCTGTAAATATAAAAATTAATATCTGAATATGCATAGATATGTATTAATTATGCATCGTTCACATAAAAACCCGTAATTAGATGTATATATCTCAACATAGTAGCAACTAAGGAACAGAGACGGCAAAGTGCAGGTCTAACCGTGCATTATCATTTGCAAAGAACGCGCTTTTGCGAAACGGATGTGCAAAACAAAAATAAGGAGAAACAAAAGATGAAGAAAAAGGAATGTTATCGTTCGTATTTATGCGGTTTATATATTAAAACAGACGAAATAAACAATTTCGAAAATAATTATTATCTCTTCGTTAGAACCGGTTTTTTATTTACGAAAAAATATACATATATATATTTATATAAGGATATCCAGAAAATATGGAACCAAACTTATATTACGTATTACTGAGAGATCAAATGGATGAAAAAAGTTTATATAATCTTATGTCCGAAAATTGCTTTATTGAAAAGATATATATGATCTATTTCCATTCGTCGAACCAATCACAGTTGGCCTTCTAGATCACCTGATTTAACGTTTCTGAACTTCTATGTATGGGTAGGAGGGGGGGGGGGGGGAGTCATCACGCAAGAGTTGATTTATAAAAATACGATAGAAATAGAAGATGAACTTTTGAAAATTGTATTACAAAATGCATTTACTATTATTTTCAAATACAGTTGGAATATTTGAATATTTGAGTTCGACGAATAGGAAGGCAAAGTTTTGGCAGGAATGAGAAATTTTCTAATATTTCTTATAAATGTCAGAATATATTATAAATATCTTTTAAAAGTATATATATATATCTTTTCGATAAAACATTTTCGGGATATAAGTTTATTTAAAATTTTTTTCATCCATTTGATCTCAGTAATAATATAAGTTTGATCCTATGCTTTTTGGACACCATATATATATATATATATATATATACACGTCAGTCCAGTAGAGAGAATCCACAAAACGACGTTCGTATATTTTATCCTGTTTGGAATGAGAAGGGGCATCGTAGGTAGACGTTGCAAAATTTTAACTTGCGCAAGCATATGGCACGATGTTGACGTCTTTTGATGGCCAATGACGTGAATAAACTGTCATCGTTTTCTATTATTGCAAAAGTCTCCTTCTCCTTTCCCCCATATCCTTGAATCATTGAAAATTCATTAAAGGGAAGAAGACTCGTCTTTGAAAGTAATCCGAAAGAAAAATAACGACAAGAAAAATGAAGAATATATGGTCTAAAGGTTTTTGTCATTACGAATGATGATGGTTCTTGTACGAATTACAGTTCCTTCTTTTCTTAACACTCTTATTAAATATATTAAATATATGTACATATATATCTTATTATTATTAAATATATATATATATATATATATATATATATATATATATATATATATGTCGTCCAATATGTAACGTAGATAAAAGAAAATTGTAGTAAATAGTGCCAACTGAGTAATATGAATGATTCAGAACGACATACGTCAATGCATTCGGACAAAATTTCCACAAGATTAGTAAGAATGATAAAGATGATAAAGAAAGAATATTGACAAGATCCGAGAGATTGTATCTACATTTATTTTTCTTTCTTTCTTTCTTTCTTTCTTTTTTTTGTTTTTTGTTTTTTTTTTTTTTTTCTTTTTTTTTTTTTCTTTTTTTCTTTTTTTTTTTTTTGATTATTTTACTTTTTTGTTCCTTTTTTTTTCCTCTTTTTAGGAATGTAAAACAACATCATCGGTATTTCTATCGCACTCAGCATATAAATTGTTAATTTGTCCGTAATATAAAAAATTTGTGAGAAGGAATAATACGATCTTTGATATTTTTAACAACAAAAGGGTTATGCGAAATGTCTCGAGAAATGCGAAGGTGTATAAGAGATCGGAGAATTTGCTTGACGTATGTAGTTTCTCCGAAAGAGATAAATCAAAAACAGAGATCGTCGTGCTTTATAGCTACAGAAAAATATATATATATATATATATATATATATATAGAGAGAGAGAGAGATATTTTTGGCAGTTGCATCGAATCGTCTGTTTCATCGTCTATGAATTGTGAATGGACGACTTCTGTCTACCGAGAAAGAATATATATGTGTGTATATATATATATATATGTTTATTAACAATAAAATACAAAACACGCGATGGCGTCGTATACGAGAAAAAAGATACACGTATGTATGTGTCTGTTTGCATCTAATACTATATATTAAATGCAGGAGTATACTATAAATCTATCGCGATGTACCTATGATATTTATATGATTCAAACGAAAATAAAAGTTTTTTTTTTTTTTTTTTTTTTTTTTTTTTTTTTTTTTTTTTTTTTTTTTGGAGAATGCAAATGCAGTAATTATCATCGAAAATAATAGAAATATGTAAGTCGTTGCGTACATTCAAAAGTTCAACGGAAAAATATTATTTCTATCTTTATTTCTTTCTTCTTCATATTATGTCTTCCCTTTTAAATTCGATCGTTTCTCACGACTCGTTCATATCTCGGCCGTGACACCGACCACGAGTAAGGAATTATACGATTGAATTATATGTTCACGCTCCTTCTGGAACATATTTAATAGTGCATAGAGTAGAGTAACACCGTCGCGAGAAATGATTCCGATCGACCTTCGGAATTTAATTGATTTTTTCTTCTTTTTTTTTTTGTTTTGTTTTGTTTTTTTTTCATCTTTCCGTTTTAGAAAATGCAATATAAAAAAAAGAAAAAAAAAGGGAGAAACGTTCACGTGGAAGAGATATTGCTGTTATTACTACTTCTTTTTTTATTTATTTATTTATTTATTTATTATTTTTTTTTTACCTTTTTTTTCTTTCTTTTTTTTTTTCTTTTTTTTTTCTTTTTTTTTTTTCTTTTATTTTCTTTTATTTTCTTTTACAAACGCCCATGACTTACGTAAACTCGTGTAAGTATATACTTCATAAAAATCGTCATGATAATTACGTCGTTTGAAAATCGTATAGTTTCATATATATACATGTATGTAAGTATGTCTCTCTCTCTCTCTCTCTCTCTCTCTCTTCTCTCTCTCTCTCTCTCTCTCTCTCTCTCTCTCTCTCTTATATGAGAGAATATAAATTATTATTTTACTTTCAAATAAAATTTTTATTGGAGATAAAATATTTATATTAATCTTATTTTGTCATTATCGATAATAATATTTTCTCAAGGTACAAGAAGAAAATTGTGCGAAGTTGCGTTGAATACTTACTACTGTTAAAAGAAACCTTGCCGATAAGCGACGTCACATTGGCTCACTTTTTCCAGTAAATATTTATCGCAATTCGCGATCTTGAGCTTATTATCAGCAAAATTGTGTTTTCTTTTTAAGTTAAAGTCCGCTCTTACTTTGATTGATTGAAATCGCGTTAAATAAATAAATGATTAAATTCTATGATCATTCTATTAAAAAAATTGCCTACAAATTTGCCGCCGTATAAATTATTTGGATTTTTTTTTTTTTCTTTTTCTTTCTTTTCTCTCGACTGAATACTTAAAGATGGGAAGAGAGAGAGAGAGAGAGAGAGAGAGAGATCGTTACATCGTTAAAAATGATTCTTTTCAACTCAAATACGAAATATCTTTGATAACGCGACAACAACGTCTTACAATTATCATCGGCGCCATCTTAAAAGCAAACAGGGATTGTCCGTGCACTTGAAAAAAAAAAAAAAAATAAAGAAAAAGAAAAAATAAGAAAGAAAGAAAGAAAAAAGAAGTTTTAAGAATATCGGAATCGTTATCGTTAAATCGATGAAGATAAGTACATCTTTATATCCGCGTTATTTATTTTATCATTGTAATTTAGATTGAAGCCGATTACGATTCTTGTCATTTCCTTCTTTTTTCTTTTTCATTTTCTTTTTCTTATTCGTTTTTTTCCATTTTAAATCCATCCGACTTATTAGCAAGATAAAATCACAATAATTGCATTAAAGTTCCATATATTATTCTTAAGCAATATATCTCAATTGAACATGTTTGTCATGTTCTTTTCTTTTTTGTTTGTTTTTTATATTTTATTTTTTGTTTTTTGTTTTTCGTTTTTCTCTCTCTCTCTCTCTCTCTCTCTCTCTCTCTCTCTCTCTATTATCTTGCACGCTTATCTGTAACTTTGTATACGCATATAGAAAAAAAGAAAAAAGAAAAGGGAAAAAAAATTATTTCCATGAAAAAAAATAATGTATACTTCCCATAGTGATATGTGTGTACATGCATGTATATGAAATTATACGATTTTCAAACGAAGTAATAATCATGACATATTTTCAGTCTTGAACAATATATCTCATTTGTACGTATTTATCGCATTCTTTTCTTTTTTCTTCTCTTTTATTTATTTATTTCTCTTTTTTTTTTTTTTTTTTTTTTTTTTTCGTTTCTCTTTATTAATTTCAACTTGCATACTTATCTGTAATTTTGTATACGCGCATAAAAAATTAAAAAAAAAAAATATATGTATATATATATATATATATATTAATTCTATGGCTTATGGTAAATGAAAACACATAGACTCGAGTGAAAATTTTCGCTGGTTTCTCCTGGTACCGACAGTCGACAGTCCTCTTCTCACCCCCCCCCCCTCTCTGTTCCTCTTTCTCTTTCCCTCTATATATCCCTCTCTCCATACTTTCCCTCGTTACACCTACATATATACAATAACGATCGAACGTATGTACCGTTACCGGATGCTGACTTTAAAAGCACACACAATACGTATACGATTGATATGTATATGTGCGCATATATATATATATATATACATGCATACATACACATATCATACATACATACGTACATACACATACATATATATATATATATATATATAACGTACATATATACGTCATGCATAAAAGAAAGAATGATGATATTGCAATAACCACAATATATATCCATTAAAATATTGTGTATATATGTATATGTGTGTGTGTATATATATGTATATACATAAATATCATTAGATTAATAAATAGTTTGCATCATTGATTTGATTGGTATTTGGATATGCTCTATATAATTTACGATCCGTTACTACAATACACTTCTCTCGATAACAACGATGATTTATCGACATTGAGATATATTTACATATGTATGTATACATGTCTATATGTATATGTGTGTGTATATGTGTGTGTATATTATATATATATATGCATGATAAAAGATTTGTATATATATAATCGATTCATGATTTCATTGAATAACCAGATACTTGCACTCTTCGTGGAAGTATATGATGATATATTGTCGCATATTCATTAAAGTCTTTTGTGGAAAAAGAAAAAAAAAAGAAGAAGAAAAGAAATAATAGTAATTTCATTGAAAGATGATTCATTTAGAACTACTATGTAGTGGTCGAATAAAATCTGAATAAGAAATATATATATATACAAATGCATAAATAATACAATTGGAAAAATAAATTGATTGGAAATTTATTGGAAAAGAGACATTGGAAAATTCCGAAGTATTATTAGTTCGAACGTAATACTTTATCGAATAATAAAAATTAGACAATTCGATGATATCTTTGCAGAATTTTATTCTTCGAATCAATTGATAAATGATTTCTATTGTATTTCTGTAATCTTTTAGATTTTCCAAAGAAAATATTTACGATAAACTCTAGCTTTTCGATTTAATATACTTTTTATTTTTTTCTTTTCCCCTTCCCTTTTCTTATCTTTGGTTACAAGTGTGTTAACGTATAAACTATCGCTAAGGAACGTCGTAATTTCTATTCTAAATGAATCTAACTATAGCACATTATCGAAATACGTGAGAATATGAAGAAAGTAGGTAAAGTCCATTATATATCGATCATTCGCTAAACAATTCGCATGAATACACTTCATCTTTACGTTTTACTAAGTAAACTAATAAGATTGTTTTATCTAATTTGATCCTCTTTCTCTCTCTATCTCTTTTTCTCTTTCTCATTTTGTGTATTTATCGTTTCTTTGTAAATATCATTCAGCACGTGTGATTTAATCATTAGTAGAATTTTTTCATTAGCGATAATTTCATGGAAAAAAAAAAGAGAGAGAGAGAGAGAGAGAGAGAGAGAGAGAGGGAAAAAAACTCGTTTATATCCAGGATGCAGTATTACAAACAATCGTTTATTAAAATTAACTAATTATTTTCAATCGCAAATCGTCAATTACTGTTCGTTCGATCTCTCAAGGAAAAAGAGAAAAACAAAAAAGCAAAAGAAAAAAGAAGTGAAAGGATACGCCAAAAAAGAAAAAAAAAAAAAAAAGAGAGAGACTCTTATATTCGACAGAAAATATTCAATGATACATACACGTCGTTGCAAAATTTTTAAATAATACATACTTCGTTATTTGTATAAATTATTTATTGTTACATATCAGGCTAACATTTTCCCTAGAAGGTGGCGTTGAAAATTTGTCTTTCTGGCGCCTGATACAACAAAATTGGATACGCAATTGCAACGCCCTCTTTAACTAAAAGAAAAAATGCATTTTATCTCGATATGCTTCTATGGTATATACATGCACACACAAATAACACACACACGTTTCACGGATAGTTCGGTATAAATTATCGAATATTTATTTTGCGATAAACAAGATTTTTTATTCGTAAATATATTCGTGTATCTTGTATGTTCTTCATTTTTTTTTTTCTTTTCTTTTTTTTTTTTTTTTTTCTTATTTGAATTTATTATTTTCGTAAACGAATATGATGAGTTATCAAATCAGAGAAAGAGAGAAAAAGAAAGAGAGAGAGAGAGAGAGAGAATTGTTTATTTTATTTTTGATACGAGTAAAAAAAAAAACCACTTCCTAGATTTGACCGTTCGTCTATTTATTCAAAGTCGATTGAGGAAGTAGCTTGCTATCGTCGAAGGATGTGGTGAATCAGTTCTAACATATTAATCTGGAGGCCATTATCTCTTCTAACATCATTGCATACGAACATTTATTAGAGTCGAGGTCAAGGTAAAAGATTATACGGTATCTATAATATATCTACCTAATCTTTCGCGAAAGAGATTATGTAGATATTATTTGATTGATCTTAGTCTTACAATCATGAATAATTACAATGTTAAACGTATAAAATAGAATGCAAAATATATACTCGTAACAAATTTGGCTATTTGATATTGAACGATTAAAAAGTTCTATTTTTTTTTTTTTTTTTTTTTTTTTTTTTTTTTTTTTTTTTTTTTTTTTTTTTTTTTTTTTTTTTTGTAACCTTTTTTTTCTTTTTCTTGTCTGATATAACATTCGAAAGGAATCCAGGAACACGGATCGATGACGAAAAAAAAAAAAAGTAAAAAGAGAAATCGTTCGTAATATCGAAAGTAAGCTAAAAAGAAATAAAGAAATAAAAGTATAAAAAAAAAAAAAAACAAAGAACAGTTGTGAAAGAGAGGTATAACAGAAAGTCCGTCAAGAGAATATCTATGTCACCCACTTGCGATCTTATTTAAAATCTGTTCCGCAAAGGGGATAGTATATAGTGTTGGCGTATCGATTCTTGAATGAACGATCAAAGTTTATGTTCGGTAACATAGCATAGTAAAAGATTAAAAAAAAACTATAATAATAATAATAATAATAATCTCGTTATTCTTTCTCTCGTATGTATGAAAAACTGTTATCATTAGAAACGAATTAACCTTCATATTGTGTTTATATTTCTATCGTATGATCTTTTGTAATTAGAAATTTTTGAATATTTTCAGGGACCGAAAGAAGTCCTCAGAAAGGAGTCGTTAAGCAAGTCGCCACGAAATTAGTAAGAGCTTTATCGGAGAAAGGATTGGCTTTACTCGTCAATCATGGCATTCCAGAATGTAAGGTATTGCTGAATCCATTATTATTAATCAATGAAATTATATCTGTCAAATGCAATAAAATATATCTTAAGTCATTCGTATTTCCTTGTTAATCCTCTATAATTTTTATATTAAGCGTCTACACAAATTTAATATAATTTTTAATGTTATACCTTTACATTAATATTATTATACTATAATAAGTATGACATATTATATACGTGTTATGACTTATTAAAAATTTTGTAATGATATAAGTTATAATATTATGAAGTTATATTATGCAGTTTTTTTTTTCTTTTTTTTTTTTTTTTTTTTTTCTTTAGTGGTTACATTAAAGTAGTTATGATAATATAAAAAAAATAGCTTTTATATATATATATATATATATCATGAAAAATGTTGAATATAAAGAAATAATTAATTGGCTATTAAAATCAAAAAAAAAAACTTATAAAATATAAATATATATTTATATATGTGTACATATAAATATAGAGGATTAACAATTTTAATTTTTTTTTGTTTACATTATTAATATAGAAAATTAATATAGAAAACGTTAATATAGAAAAGATAACAGAGAGCGACTGAAAATTATTATGTAATGCGTATCACAACTATATTTATTTTCATCGTCTCCGCCGATGCCAGTATAACTTAGGAAAGTGTGAAGAACATTTTACTATCATGGCGATGACCATGCAAACGTTGAATCATATTGATAGGAGAGGATAGGATATTAATAAAATGAATATAAACATATACATACATATATGTCGGTGAAGGAGAAACGTATCGAAGTTTTCAAGGGCTCATGATAAAAGTCTCTTTTAGATTGCATGTACAACGACCTCGCCACTTGAACTTGCTATCATCCTGTACAACAGTGATGCAACAGTTCATTATACATATTTTTCTTTTTTTTTTATTTTTTTTTTTTTTTTTTTTTTTTTTTTTTTTTTTTAGTTGTCTTAATTGTGATAAATCGTCGTAACTCTGAAAAGGGTAACGATCTATATGTGCGTTGTCGGTACTCAAAGATGATTATCGATCGATCGATCATTCTCAAGATCCTATCAATTTTCTCGAGATTAAAATCACACGTTATATGAAAATTGATAATTCCATTTCATATATATCCTTTCACGAATTTTCCTCTCTCATTGTTTTATTATTATTATTATTACTATTATTATTATTATTATTATTATTAACATCAATCAATGATAAAAGAAAAAATAATACCGACAAATCGATCAGGTTTCTGAAGAAGAATTTATTTAATATCAAACTGTAATAATCGATATTTGTATGTATTCGAGTCAAAAATAAATGTTTGCTAGAAATAAATAATCATCGAATTAAGCCATAATAATTTATATTGAAGATAAAAAAAAGAAAAAGAAACTTGTTTTACATAGGAGAGAACAATTTGAAAGACTCGTGGTTTTATTTATTTTCCTTTTTTCCTTTTAATGTATAAATTTCATTTTTAAAGTTAAAAAAGAAAAAGATAAAAGAAGAAAAAAGGAAAAAAAATTAATCGCGAATCTTTTTCAAATTGTCATAGTATATATATATATCATATATTATATGATAGTACAATATATATATATATATATATATTACTATCATATAATATATGATCGTCAATCGATTTATATATAATCCTTTCATCGTTTTCACGTGATTGCAGTTGAAGGCCGCGTACAGAGCACTAGATGAGTTTTCCGAATTGTCAGAAGAAACGAAAAACAAGTATGAACGTGATCCTTCGACCAATCACGGATATGTCAAACCTGGAATGGAGAAGTAAGTATCGAGATATAAATGCTTGTACGATGCGTAACGATTTGGTGCGTATGAAACAACAGTGAAAAAGAAAACAAAAATAAAGAACAACGGCAACGTCTCAAACAACAAAAATAAGACCAAGATTCATTGACCGTAAAAGCTAAGAATATACATACATATACATATATATATATATATATACATATACATATATATATATATATATATATATATATACATATATATATATATATATATATATATATATATATATATATATATATATCGTGCAACGTTGTTATTCTTTATTTTTTATCTTGTGTACTACTTCTCTCGTAAATACTACAAGGAGAAAAATATTAATCGTGGGAACTAATCAGACAAATAAAAAATAAAAATAAAAAAAAGAAATAAATAAAGAAATCTAATTTGTTAACTTCGTGGACATAAAATATATATATATATATATATCTTATATTCACGATCATTATATAATGATTGTTTAAAATGATTTTGAAAAAAGTTGGTGATATAAAAAATGTAAGATGCGGGGGATAGAATAGAAATGATGATATTCGTGATTTTCATTTTCTACCCTTCCCACCCTCTCTCCCTCGATCCGATAAATTAGCATAAGATTTAATTTTAACATATTTTTACTTTCGAATAATAGATTCTCGGACGAAGAAGAGATTCGTCACGCTTACAACATCACCGTTTGCAAGGGAGCGTTACCGCAAGATGAAGTACCCGGATTTAAGCCTGCAGTCGAAGAACTAGCACGAGATTTCAAACAACTCTCAGCCATGCTCTTAACTGTAATTATATCTCAGTTTTAAATTAATTAAAAAAGAAATAGAATATATATATATAGAGAGAGAGAATAGAGAGCTTAGAAATAATATTTCGTAACTAATCGTTTAGCTAGACTTCAGTTTTTCCTTTTTTCTTTTTCTATGTGTGTGTGTGTATATATATATATATATTATATATATAGTGTCGATGCAAGTAAGAAACACTTAAAGAATGATTTATTTTTTTTTTTAATGTGACATAACGATGTTTGGTTTTGGCAATGATTAAAGAAACTGTAAGTAACCCTATAAACCAATCAATCAATCGAGGAAAATAAAAAAAAACTGTCTAATACGATTGGTTTCTTCGGTTGCATTACAGCGAAGAGTACAATGAGCTTCTATATAGAAGGACAATGTATATCTGATATGTGCCTTATAGGCTCTGGCCGTGGGCCTAGAGCAATCTCCCGACTTCCTGATCACGAAGCACGCTCACATGCTGGGAACTGGTAACGAAACGACTCTTCGTCTTCTCTACTATCCACCACTTGGTGCACCGGTACCAGGCGTGACGCGTTGCGGAGCTCATTGCGATTACGGCACTTTCACTCTGCTCGCACAGGTATGCGTACAAGCCTCGGTTCTATAAGATAGCAAATTTATTACATAAAGATACTATAAAACGATTCTAGTGATCCTGAACACAATGGTTCTATCTATAAAAATATAACATGTTTATCTTTCTATCTCTATCAGCTTTATTATCTTTTTTTATTCCCTTTAGGAAATAGGGCAAATACTCGAATTTATTTTCTTCTTTTTTTCTTTCTTTAGGACTGCGAAGGTGGCTTAGAAATACAAACACCGCGCGGAGATCAGTGGAGACGGGTCGGTCATCTTCCTGGAGCTATTTTGGTTAACACAGGGACCATATTGGCCAAATGGACCAACGATCAATTTCCAGCTTTGAGACATCGTGTAGTTGTACCAGAACACTGCGGTCGTGGCCGTCATTCGATCGCATTCTTTGTACATCCAAACAACGATATCCCTATCGAACCTTTGGATATTAAAATCGTTAAGGCCAATCAAGAATCGGCACCATGCCGGCTTCAAAAAAAGAAACGTGGTGTATTAACGGCGTATCATCATCTTCAGCGTCGATTTAGAGAGACTTATGCTTCGTAATATCGTGTCTATCGTTCGTTTCATCATTGAAATGTGTTATATTCATTTTTCAGGGTTTATATTTCGTATTGACCATGCGATTTTTTATCCTCACCTTGTTTTAACATTGAAATACAATTCGCAAGTTAAACTCTTTTCGATCGAATACAAATTAGACTCTTTTCTATCTACGATTTTATGATTTAATTGAATACATAAAAGAAAAAAAAAAATAAAAAAAAATTACTTTACATGTTAGACACAGTATAAGTTTTTGTCATACAAGGAAACATCGACGTCTGATCGTATCAATGGCAATAATAAAGAATTCTGTACTTACATTTAAATCAAATTGCTCATTGAATTTTCCTTACGGGATCGAAAAAAACGAGGAATTAGGAATCGTAAGTATATCTCTTTATTATTTAATTTATAATATTTAATAATTATTTATTGTTGCCAATTTTTCAACCTAATTGAACAGTCATATTAGAATATCCTCAGAATCCAGCATTCCATTCGATTAATTGCCTTTCCTTGTACGGTTTAAAACAGATTAATTTATCCCCTGGTTGAAACAATAGTGAATTGTTGTCCAATCTAAGACCACATTCTACACCATTCTTAATCGAGTCTACTTCATTCTTTAAATGTCGTAGCGATAGTAATTTTCCTATTACAAAAAATATATAACCACTGCGATTTATATTTCAATTTTTTTAATAAAAGTCATCATACATACATTTTTCCAACTTACCTGTATAAATAACATTTTCATTTCTTATCAAATGATACATTTCATTCTTTTTCAAAGTACCTGCAACGCATTGACAACCAGCGACACTGACAGATTTCTTCTCTATTGTTACATCAAACTGTTTTAAAACTTTCGCCTCACCTTTAATGTTTATAATATTTCGTAATGTAGTCTATAAAAAAAAAAAAAAAAAAAAAAAAATAAGAAATGATCATTTTAATAATCTTACCAATTATTTCTTCACAATCTTTGAATGGAAGTTTCATATTAATTTCATTCTTGATATCATCTATTAGTTTATATATAACATTACAAGATTTTATGACAATATTCTTTATTTTAGCTATCTTTTCTATTTCTTTTGGTATGTTTACATTGAATTGATAAATAACAGCTGAAAAATAATATCATTTTAATACAATTATGATTCATGACATTTTCCAATGTGATTTGTGATATATATATATATATACATACATACCACCAAAAGTAGTTGCTAATTCAACATCTGACTCTGTAATGGGACCAACACCATAATGTACAATATTCAAACGACATATTTCATCTGCAGTATAGGTACCAATAACATCTAAGATAGCTTCTACAGAACCAGCAACATCTGTTTTTATTATGATATTGAGTGCAGGAGTAAGATCTTGTACACTTTCTTTTTTCTTAGGTTCATGAATACGTCTTATTCCTAGCTTTCTTCTTTTTGCTAATTTTTCTTTATATTCCTATTAATTAATATATGATAATTAAAAAATACAAAACTCATATAAGAAAATATTCTTTCCAATATAATATTATATAAGCAATCTTACAAGTAGATGTTGCTCCAATTTTTTATCTGCAGCATCTTTATGTTCTTTAGCTTTAATACTATTTATCTGTTTCTCTCTATACCTAATAACATTATGAGCTTCTTGTTCGCTGTTTACCTCTAGTATCTCATCGCCTACATTAGGCAATTCTCTCCATCCCATAATTTGTACTGCATCTGATAAACTAGCTTGTATAACAGGCTTTCCTGCATGATCAAACATAGATCTTACCTTTGCCCATGATGTACCACTAACTGAAATGTAAATTTAATATATTGTTCATCTTTTTCCCCTAACAATTATACATACATAATGTGATATATTATCTTACCGAGTATAGCACTCCTTTTCAAGGTTCCACGTTGAATAAGAGCCGTTGACAATATTCCACGAGTTTTATCAGTTTTACATTCAATAACTACACCCTCTATTAATCCTGTGGGATCACCTTTCAATCCTATTATTTCTGCCTGTAGCGTTATTGCTTCTATCAATTCATTCAAATTGGTTCCTTTTAAAGCGGATATATTTACACACTGAACCTCGCCACCAAGTTGTTCAACATCTATACCTTGTTGCTGTAACATCTCTTGTGTCCTTTTCTAGAAGGATTATACTTTATTTAATCATAATTAAATTTTGCTTAATAAGATTATAATTTACTTACAATGTCAGCATTACGTTTGTCAATTTTATTAATAGCTACAATAATCGGTACATTTGCTGATTTTGCCATATTTATACTCTGTATAGTTTGTTCCATTACTCCATCATCGGCTGCTACTACCAATACTACAATATCAGTTATTTGTGCTCCTCTTTCTCTCATAGAAGTAAAAGCAGCATGACCAGGAGTATCCAAAAATGTTATTTTCTCACCAGTACTTAATTCCACTAAAAAATTATTTTAACTTCAGTTCAAGATAAAGGACATTTTTATTACATACCATTAAAAGCACCGATGTGTTGAGTAATTCCACCAAATTCTGTATCTACAACTGACGTGTGCCGTAATGCATCTAATAAAGTTGTTTTTCCATGATCTATATGTCCCATTATAGTTACAACTGGACGTCGTTTTATTAATACAGATTCATCCGGTAGTGGTCTATCAGATATATACAAAATAAATAATATGTATATATGTTTAGATTAATTCTTCTTTTTTTTTTTTACCGTTTAGTTACGTCATGATTTTCCTGGACCTTTTCTACCTTGTTTGGTATTGAGATAATATCATAACGAAATCCTAACTTCTGTACTATATTACATAATATTTTTACATCGTCAAATTTTGTTTTTGCAGAATATGTCTTATTATTATCTACAATGGATGCAGCTGTTAAAACATCATTTATATCTCTTTGTACAATATTTGCCAGTTCATCAACTTGCATATACTTCCACAATTTTATTGTTGGCGATTTCTTTTTAGTTTGTTTTACAATTTTTTCTTCTATCTAAATAAAAATATATTCATAATGCCTTATTATTACTTAACAATGAAAGGAAAAAAAATCAATGAAATTTTACCTTAGATTTCTTTTTGTTTAAATGTATAGAATTTGTATGTAAACAATCATATTGAATATATATGACAGCTAAATTTCTTATATTATATTTTAGAAATTGTTTTTGTCTTACAATATTATTACAAAGTTTCAATCCACTGAAAATGAATATACGATTATAAAAATAATTGAAATAAAGATTTTATCAAAAATTAATTTTTATTAAATAAATAAGCACCTATATTTTGAACACGTTTTAATTAAAGTAGTAAACATTTTTGTGGTGTTCATCTTCGATTAAAACAGTTGCATTTATATACAAACATTATTTGTACTTCATTGAAATGATTTCGTAGTTGAAATTAGAAAAAATAAAAAAGAATGAAAATCATGAAATATTCGTAAAAAAATTAAGTTGCTGATTAATGTTATGAAATTGTAAAAAAAAAATTAATATTAATATAGCAAAAAAAGAATTGATAGAGGTTATATAAAGATTTACTATCAGAAATCACAAATGACATACATTATCGCAATTAGCGACATTTACACAGTGACAGATCTATAATATTGATATATGATTGGTTACATACAAGCCAATAAAAAACGGGCAAGTAGCCAATCAAATAGTTTCATTGTGTACGATATTCACATAAGTACAGTCCTAGATTCTGTTAAACGTATTTGTTAGATTTGTGAAATTGTATGTGTAGCTATATAACAGATTACTTTGTTTTTCACAAATGCACTTTTAAGTTTTCCTGTTTCTTCATAATTTATGTACATTTTTTCCTCTATTCGATTTATTATAATCAAAGTTTTCATTAAATCATTTGATATATTTAAAATATGAAATGAGATTTGCAGTAATTCGGCAATAAAGAAAAAAAGAAAGAAAAAAAAAAAAAAGAACTTTGTTTACGAATGAATGTTTGCTTTAGATACGATAAGTTTTAAAAAAAAATGTCAAGTAATATAGAAAATTTGACTGCGTCGGAGAAAGAAGAAAGTGAAAAGATGAAGAAAGAACTTGAAAGTAATATTTGGCATAACTTTAACAAATTATTATATTTAATGTGACATTTATCAACAATGGAAAATAAACATGCATCCATACATTATTATTTACATATTAATAAGATTTTCATATGTTTTAATATGAGTATTTATTTTTTTTTATCCAGAAATGGGGATAGACAGGCCAAACTATAATTTAAGATACATGAAGCAAATTATCAATGTAATACGTGAATCTAAAGAAATGGCCAACAGACCAGAAAATAATGCAAGAAATCAAAAGGTAAGTTAATAGAAAAATTCAATAATAATCTATTAACTAATGTAATACGATTTATTAATAACTTTTTAGGATTTGCCATATTCTACTAATAATTCTGTACCAGATCTAGCGACTAAAGCAAAGTCAATACTAGAAACAGATAATGACCGACCAAAACCAAGTTGCTCGTACAGCACTTATCATAATAGTAGCTCAGAATCACCTAATGTTCGTGATAAGAAAAACATTATGTCTAGAAGAAAGAGTTCGGATGATGATGTCAGTGATGATGGTTCAGATAAATACCTATCTCATCAAAAATCTAAAAATTCTATGCAGGAATGTTCTAATTCACGTATAGAAAATAAATTAGGTGCTCCATTAGAACATAAAAAAAAATTGATCAGATGGCGGATTAATCCATTAGATTCTCGCTCTGATCAGAACGATGTGCCTTTACAACAGCCAAGGCGACCTCCAGCTCAAGAGCGCATACCTTTCAGATTTTGTAAAGATGCGAATACAACTGAAAAGGGCAATAAAATAATGAATGAATTGAGTATTCATTTGAAAGAAATGGCAGATCTATGGTTCAGTTGCCATGGTTCAACCCAATTGAAGTTTCGATGGGGGACACCCATTCAGGTGTGTACCTCCATGTCTCGTTCATATCGTTGACTCACAGAAGTAATAACAATTTTTTATTGTGAGTCTTTTTTCTATAAAATACAATATAACTCTTGTATAGTTTCACATATCTACTGAGTATTATTACAAAAAAAAATTTATATATTATGTAAATGAAACTGCAACTTTATGATAAAAATATCTTCTGTTTGTTTTTGATATTTTATTTTACAAAAGTAATTTGTTTTGTTAATTTGTTCCTTAAAAAAAAATAAAAATTATTTATTGGGTACTATTATTTAAAAAAACAAAAAAATTATTTTTGTCAAATAACAATAAATAATAAATTTTTATTTAACTGTTTTATTATGATTTGCATTATTAATATATATAGATATACATAAAAGAAAAACAATTCTGATGAAGAAATTCATCTAATGGCTAATCATAACTTACACAATGTTTTTGTGAAAAAAAAAAAAATAATAATAAATAACAAAAAAATATATAAATTTCTTCAATAAATTAAAATATTCATAAAAGTGTGCATTTTTGATAATGTACTAAAAAATATTCAAGTAATGAATATTTGTTTTGATATTAAACTCTTTATATATATATATTGCTTAAATGATTGTGTAAGTAACTACTATAAGTTTTTATAAAAGTAAATTTGAATAATTGATAATATTTCTGCAAATAATTGTTAACCTGTATTACCATAGGATATATGTACCCATAAACATTTACAGGTGACAGTCATTAAAAGTGTAAACTATAATGAAATTTTTCAATAAATTATATTTCTATACAAAAAGAATAGACTCTTCTCTTTTTCACTTTACTTATTTCAGTTCTAATCCTTCTTTTTCAACATTTATATAGGTGGATACTGATAACAACAGTTTGGACAGAAAACCTCTCATGGTTGCTACTAATTTCAATGAATTAGAAAATATAAGCAGTAATTACGACAGAGCTAACAAAAGGAAAGCTGCTTGGTTTATTAATACAGCAGTATCAAGTTCTAGCAGTGATGATAATGATGAAATGAGTCTTAGCCTTCTTAAAAAAACAAAAATTGAAGATACAAATAAAGTACGCAAAATATTATATAACAAGGAACCAATAACTCAAGAAACAGATTGTTTAAAGCAACAATCTGATAAAGAAGATTTATTATCAAATAATAATTTTAATCTTATTAATGACAACGATACTGCTAGAAAAAGTATAAATATAAAATCTTTGCAAGGGCCTAAAGAAAGATCTTCTGAAATGTTATCCAATACAAAAATAGAGACACTTTTAAAGTCAAATGTGTTTGATAAAAATAAGACATTAAGTACTTATTCGTCTTTAAAAAATCATAAAGATACAAATAAAAATGATGTAGAAAGAAGTCCTAATACATCAAATAAAGAAAGTCTAGATTACAAACTGACAACTAAAGAAGCAGTTGTAGAATTGGAAAGAATTATTGACAAAGATAATGAAATGCTATTAAATGAAGACGTTGTTATTAAACCATTATCTTTGAAGAGTTTTTCAGCACGACTAGCAAAACAATGTGTGCATTTAAAACAAGTTGATGCTGAAAGAAAAAGAAAAATACTTTCAGATCAAAAGGAAGCTCAAAGAAAAGAGGATGAAGAAAAAGAGAAAAGAAAGCAAGATTTTATGAAAAGAAGAATGCAGGAGATGGAGGAAACATTTATAAATAAAGAAAAAGCTCAAAGTAAAGATAAGAGAAAGGATAGGCTGGTAGAAGTATTACAATCTAGAAACACAAGTCGAACACAAAAGTGGAAGGATCAAGAAAGAAAACAAATAGAAAAGCAAAATAAAGAAGCTGTACTTCAGGTCAATTGTTGTTGTAATTATATAATAAGTATGTATGTACAGGATATTTATTCATTTCATATTTTAATCTTTCTTATTTTATATTTTATAGGACAATGGCAATGAGGATATAATTAAAGAAATGGCAAAGGATGTTTATTATTTAGAAAAAAAAGTAACTTGTCCTATCTGTAATAAATCTTTCCCAAGCGATAAGATAGAAAATCATGCAGCTACGTGTGATCAATTTGAAGCGGATAATGAACCTGAACAAGACATTACTTATTCTCCTCAAAACAGTAGATATGTAGTCAAAGAAAAAACTAAGAATTCAAAAACGACATTTGAATGTAATATTTGTTCTACATTTAAAACAGAAAATGGCATAGATTATGAAGATCACGTTAATAAATGTTTACAAGATAAACAGAATTCTCCATCTCGAGGTATATTGTTTAGTTTATATATTATTATAGATAATTATTATATAAATTAATATGATGATAATATATTTTATATACATATTTAGGTACTTCTATGATGATCAATGTACCTGATTCTCCTGTACGTTCTTATCAATCCATTAGTGAACAAAGAACTTCTAATATAGATTACAATGGGCAATTAATTTCAGTAAGGAAAGCACAAGTAGGTAGGAAGAGAAAACGTTGATAAAATTTGTCTTATTAAAATTTTATATTTTTTGTTTCATATTCTAATATTAATTAAACAAGTACTTGTTTAATATTTATCGGTATTTTTGGAAATGTTAACATGTATAGTATATTTGTATTTAACTAAAAAAAAAAAAAAAGAAATGATTTATGTTACCTCCTATTTTTATCACAGTTCACTTAACAATATAATGCTAAAGAAGATATTCCTCTTCTGCATTTAATATAAACATTCCATTTGTAATAAATTAAACGTTAAGTTTATATTTTCAGAAATATATTTATCTTTTCATTTTTTTTTTTTTTTTTTTTTTTTTTTATATTGTAATTTAATGGTAAAAAATTTCCGATATTTTTCTTGAAAAACATTTATAAATTTGGAAAATTATATGAAAGTCAAATTTTAACATTTAATTTAATGTATTGTAAAATGAGTGAAAAATACGTAGATTATTAAGTATATATACAATAAATTAGAATAATCAGCAAACTAAAATATGAGTAGTCTTCGCACCAAAGTTTTTTTATAGAATGTTAAATATATAATATACATATATATGTACAGTACAGATATATATACGCGCGCGCGCGCGCATGTGTGTATATATATACATCTGTACTAAAATTATTAAAAAATAATACATTAAAATAGTAATAGATATCACACAAAAGTATCTAGTTTTATCAATGCTAATTAGTTAAAAAATAATATAATAAATCATTCAATTTATGGATATATTTCTTTTTATTATTAATATAGTTAGCATTGATATTATTAGACTATTAAGTATATATAAATATTTTTATACTAATAAAAATTTTGTAAAACTTAAGTATATGATCAAAGATAATTCTAAAATTATCATCTATACCTTATCTTTTTATAGATTAAACGTAATACTTTGTATTGTATAATACTCCCATGTTTATCTTTCATTTAATAAATAATTGCTTGCTAATCAATTTAGATAAAAATATCATTTTGCATTGAGATAAATCATTATTTATCATAGCTATTATTTAAATATCAAAGGTTGATTATGCTTGATAAGGTTGATATACTTTTATAAAATTAAATCAGCTGATGTAATATGTATCAAATATGCAATATAAAGTCTATATGAAATTATTTATTGTTTCTTTTTTTTTCTGTAACAATATTAAAGAAATAAAAAAGTAATATTCTAGAATGAAAATGTTCATACTATATATTTTATAATAGTATTACTTAATTTCTATAATTTTATAAATATTTTCAATTAAATATACATACGATATTAATTTTATATTTCATGGTTATTAAAGTTTACATAAAGTATGAAGGAATTGATAATATTTATATTAATTATATGTGTAAATAATGTGGCTGTGGAATTCATAACCTTAAATGGTGCATGGAAAGGAACTATTTTATGCGGTAAGATCTAACAATTTATTTATATGCATGATATTGTTTATACTTATCTTAATTTCTTTCTTTTAGATAAATCTTCTAATAAAAAATGTCAAGGTAATATATTATTTCTTTTTAATATCTCTTTTCTTTACACATTTATTTATTCATTATTTATTAATGATACATTGTCTATATAGAGCTAGATTTTCCTGCAATTGTACCAGGCGGTATCTATACAGATTTAACTACTGCACGTTTGATACCTAATAACTTTCTAGCAATGAACGATATAAAAAATCGATGGGTTGGTAACCAAACGGTTGTATACAGCAAAAATTTTACTGGTAATTAAGGATATTCTAAAAAATATAAACATGTACCTACTAAGTTAATTAACTCATTTTTAGGGACAAATACTTTTGTAAATGGTTCAACAATAGCCTTAATATTTCATGGACTCGATACTTTTGCTACTATTTTTTTAAATGATCATAAAGTAGGAGAAGCTTCTAATATGTTTTTAAAGTATATATTTTATATAGAACAATATATAAAGGTATATCACAATTTTCTCATCATGTTTTTATAAAACAACATACATTTACAAAAAAGGAACAAAAAACTTACAGATAGGGGAGAATACTTTAAAAATTATATTTCATTCACCTATAAAAATGGCAAATGATTTATATAAAAATCAAAGTCTACAATATATTGTTCCCCCAAAATGTGTTCCCAAAGAATATAATGGAGAGTGTCATGTTAATCACATTCGAAAAATGCAAGCTAGTTTCTCATGGGATTGGGGCCCAGCTATTCCTTCTATGGGAATTTGGTATGAACTAATATTTTTTTTTTACGTATAATAATATTTGATCAAGGAAAAACTAATAACTAATGTTATAGGAAAAGTGTTGAATTAATTTCTACAACTGAAATTCTAATTATAGACATTACAACAGACATATACGAAAAAGATAATCTTTGGGAAATTTTTATAACAATATTCTTTGAAATTTCTCCTCATAAAGGAAGTGACACTATTATGTGTAATATAGCTTCAAAATTATATACTATAAATTCTATATATGCTCAAAATTCATCTGATATAATATTACAAGTAAAGAATAGATATGCTACCATATCAACTATATTAAATGTGCATTCGGTAAGCGACTGTCCTCATGGCAATTAAAATTATTTGTATTATAATTATTTATTATTTTTTAATTATATTGAATTATTTAATAGAAATTGATTGATAGATGGTGGCCAAATGGTTTTGGTAAACAAAATTTGTACACATTAAAAGTTGCTATTACAACAGGAACTAAAACAGTAAATAAATATATGCGCATAGGTTTCAGAACTATAGAATTAGTAGAAGAACCATTAGAGAAAGGATTGAGTTTTTATTTTCGTGTAAATGGTATACCAATATTTGCAAAGGGAAGTAATTTTATTCCTGCAAGTATATTTCCTGAATTAACAGCTAAAAAAAATGTTATTAGAAACCTATTGCAATCGGCTAAGGAAGCACACATGAATATGCTTAGAGTTTGGGGTGGAGGAATGTATGAATCTGATTTATTTTATAATTTAGCCGATGAATTCGGAATTATGATTTGGCAAGATTTTATGTTTGCTTGCTCAATGTACCCTACGAGTGAAGAATTTTTGAGCTCCGTTAAAGAGGAAGTTATACAAAATGTACGACGATTAAAAAATCATGCAAGTATAGTTTTATGGGCAGGCAATAATGAAAATGAAGCAGCTTTATATAGTAATTGGTATGGAACTGGTAAAGAGGATATATATAAAAATGATTACATTAAACTTTATGTGAATTTAATTAAAAAGGAGGTGGAAAAATTAGATCCTACTAGACCTTTTGTTGTATCCAGTCCTAGTAATGGTTTATATACAAAAGAATACAATTATGTTGGACAAAATCCTTATTCAAATTTATATGGAGATGGTAAGAGACATTATATATTCTATATTATAAAATATATTATAATAATTATATACAAATAGGGATAACACATCTTTAATTACAGTTCATTATTATAATTATATGAGAAATGGATGGGATATAAATCAATATCCACGTTCAAGATTTGTCTCAGAATATGGATTTCAGTCGATGCCATCAATTTATACAATGTTAACAGCTATAGAAAATTTTGATGATTTACGGATAGGCACTAACTTTTTGAAACACCGTCAACATTTATTTTTTGGTACTGAATTCATGAAATTTCTTATTTCTACAAATTTTGTAATACCAAAATCAAATAATACAATTCGAGATTTTATGGATTTTATATATTTAAGTCAAATAAATCAAGCTGTCTCAGTGAAAATACAAACAGAATCATATCGTCAAGCAAGATCAGAGTTGAATGCATTAGGAGAAGGATTTACAATGGGAGCTCTTTATTGGCAATTAAATGATGTTTGGCAAGCTCCATCGTGGTCCTCTATTGGTAATGAATAATTCCCAATTAATTTTAATCTTCTCTTTTAGAGTTTCTCTTTATTTTATTACCTTTCTGTACCTAACATTCGTTTATATTTTAATAATTATTTATAAAGTAAATATTTTTTTTTTTTTTTTTTTTTTTTTTTTTTTTTTTTTAGAATATGGAGGAAGATGGAAAATACTTCATTATTATGCAATAGAATTTTTCTCACCTATTATTGTAACTTCTCATTTATCTCAAGCAAACGAGCTATCGGTATATATTGTTTCTGATAAATTATATCCAATAAGTAATTGTACTTTAAAATTGAATATCTATAATTGGAATTCGATGGTACCTCTACATGTACATTCTATAGATAATATTAAAGTTGTAAGTATTAATCATTCTTCTATATAATGTACAGATAATCTTTATAGATGTGTTAACAGGAGCCAAATAAAGCAATGCGAATTACATCGATATGGCTTGATAAATTCCTTGAAAAAATTAAATGTGGAACATTGGTAGAAGCAAAGAAATTCTGTATTATGCGTCTCACGCTTGAAGATTATAATAGATTACAAATTGCTCCCGTTAATTATGTATATCCAACTGTATTAAAAGATGTAAATATCCCATTAGCAAATATCAAAGTAAGTAAATTTATCAAAATAATGGATAAATATAAATAGTAATGTTAATAATAATGGTAATAAAAGATCAATAATATAATAAGTATAATATATGAAATGTTATATTTTAGATAAAAATTAATACAAATTATCTACCAGGAAAATTGTCAAATTATCCAGATTATGAAATTGAACTAACCACTAATAATATAGCACTTTTTGTTTGGTTAGAAGTAAAATCCATAAGTGGACGTTTTTCAGAAAATGGGTTTCACATGTTCGAGCAAACAAAATATATAAAGTTTCATGCATACGAAGCAACTACGCCAAACATATTACGAAAAAATATACAAGTTACAACTCTTTCTGACATTTACAATTCAAACAGAACTGTAAATATATATGAATATTTTTATGAAGGAAAATAAATATCATAATGCAAGTATATTTCATATCCAATTAGAAATATAAATATTATTAAAATGATGAAAAATATAATAATTATCCCATTAGACATATCAAATAATTATTAAATTTTCTATATAAAATAATGTTTGATAAATTGAATTATATTACATGTATATATATATATATTTTTATATATATATATATATATATATATATATATATATATATATATAAAACTATAATTTAAATATTGTACTATATTACTTGAAGTTGACAAATAAGACAAATTATGTATAAGAAAACATATGAATATTTACTATACTTCAATTATATAATGTACTTTCTGCTTGTATATCTTTCTCAAGGTATATACACTTTGATTAAAAAAAATTTTTAATATTTAAAGAATAGAAATTGTAATAAAATTAATTATAAACACGACCATTTTTGTACGAGTTTTAATATTTTTAAATCTTAAATTTTAATTACGATTTAATATATTATAATATTATTTTATCAGATCTTAAAGACAATTGTCACAGTTTTGTTATTATGTATTAGTATAGGAACGTTAACAAATGTATAATCTCTTTTAGTATCAACTTATGACAATAAAATTTTCCTAATTCTAATAAGCGTAAGCTTTACAGAGATATTTTACAAACATAAGTAAATATCAAATTGCTTATAAGATATTATACAATATTTTATATGCAGTGTAGTTAGTAGCAAAGTTTAAAACATTTATTCTGAAATGACTTCTTCGTTGTATAATGAAATCATTTTCTTAGCAATCAAACCTTTTATTTTTTTATTTATTAAATATTTTTAAATATATTTCAATAGAGTCGAAAATGCATATATTTTATATCAAATACATACTGCATAATTTCGAAAAGGCTGAATTCTTTAAATTCCTTGCATAATTTTTTTGAAAAAAATATTGCATTTATAACAATTTTAAGTTATCAAGTTCTAATGGAAGCAATATTTTAATTCAATTAATAATTAATTTGACATTTGGGAAGTTTTTATCATTTCCACAGATGGCGAATTAAGATAACGACGGCTCAAATTAATTACCACCATAATACAGCAAAGAAGTAAGGGTCCAAAAATAGCACCTTCAACACCCAGACAAAATATTCCACCGGCTATAGATAAGCCAGTGAGATATGGATGACCCCCACTAAAATAAAGTAAATAAAAATTAAAGATCTTTAAATCACTTAATTTATAAAAATTATATTGATGAATATATAAAAGTGTCATACCCTTTTATTTCTTTGTAAAACTCTGTTACAACGATATTACATGGTAAAAAATGGAAGATAAAAAAAGGGATAGCTATCATAGGTCCTCGTGTAAACCAAAGTTCTAAAGTTGCAGGAACACAAGCAATATATGCATCCAAGAAGGGGACAGCACCTAATACTGTAGCTAAAGCTGATGGTAAATATACAATTTTAACTTGAAATAAATTATGTACAAACCACGTCCACATTCCAAAAAATGTAGCAAGTTTGAACGTGGCTGCAAATACTCCAATCACAGCTTCTTGCAGAGCAACAGCAAATCTGTGAAAAAATGGAACACGGTATAAATAAATCTACAATTTTCAAAGTATATTTATTAATAAAAGAAAGTATTATATATATCTTCATAAAAAATATTTACCTGTCACAATTAATAGGACTAAATAATGTAGTTAATTCAATGGGTTTATATGTCTTACCACTAGAGTTTAAAAGATAAAACAATGTGGTAAAAAAAACAATCTGAAACAATATATAATAGTACACGCACACACATAATATAAAGTATAATTTTTTTATATAAAGAATTTCTTTAAAAAAGATTATACATACCATACTAAGTATAAAATTTAATACTGCTGTTCCACTCATAAGAATAATATAGAATAATTCTGTAAAAACAGTAAGTATCACAGACATATTACCTTTGACTATATTCCAAACAGAATCTAATAAAGACATAAGAATTCCAACATTTTCCTTTGCAAAGTTTTGTATACCAGTCATATCAAACATATCTAAGAACAAATTAGAGAAATTAAAAATTACATATATATATTTTTAAGCAGATTATAGCATTTTAAGTATAATGAACATACGTAAAGGAATTGATCCATAATTTTCTTTAAAACTTTCCCATACGGAATAAGCTGCTGCTGCATCTACAGTTGGTCCAATTAAATCTGGATTTTCATTAGACATCATCCATGCCTGGTACAATCTATCCCATAATTCTAAAACTTTTGTCTCCATTTGTTCTGATTTAGCAGAATCTACATCTTTAACAAGTTTCTTTATCTAATGCATAAATTAAACATTATAAATAAAAATATTTTCTAACTAATAGATATACATATAAATATTTTACCCCATCAGAAATAGCACCTCTTCCATATGTATATGCATTATCTAATACACTATTTACAGATTCTTCCCATTCTTGAGGTACCCAATCTATATCTGGATTATTTATTAAAGAAGAATTTACAATTTCAGCTGTAACTTGAATGAGATGCATACCTTCCGCATAGACCTATTATGATAATATAAAATATTTTAATGTATTTTCAGGAACGAGTTATATTAATTACATAATGAATTAATAATCTAATTATACCTGTATTGTTATAAATATTGATGTACAAATGGTGAACACTATTAATCCTACAATCACGGCAGTAGTTGCTACTGCATCGATCGAACCTTTCAGAGCTTTTTGTAATTTTTCATCTACTATTATTGCGACTTTATACAATCCTCTAACATTAGCAGGTAAAAGTGATTGATTTCTTTCTTTACACCAAGCATTAACAATTCCAATAATATAGTTATATTGTTTGCATATTAATTTCCATAAGCCAAAATAACTTCCAAGTTGTTTAGCAAAATAATAAGCTATAGGAATAATTAGTATTTGTATTATCCATTTGTGTTTCCATAAAATCATACCAATGCAAGCGTAAAGTGCTCCATACATATATTTATCGGTATCAACTTTGTCATCTTCGATATCTAAAGACATTCGTAACTCTGTTTTTAATTTTTTTAAAAAATTACGATCTTGTGCAGAATGATTAATAGAAGATATACTAGATGTAGATTTTGTTTTCTCTTGTACGAAATTTGGATGAGGCACACCTGCATCGGAATCCAACGAAATTGATTTTATAGCTATTTTTCCAGACGTAGGTATACTTTCAATAGTTGTTTTATTTTCGACTTGTTCTATATTTTCAATCTTTTTCTTTTCAATTGTTTTACCATCTTGCGATTTTGAAAATGTACTATTTGTCATTACAAAACAAATGGCTTCAACAAGTTTCATTTGATGACCCTCCATTTCTTGTGCTTCCATAATTAATAATACTTCATATATAAATCCTATGAAGTACAAAACTTGGAAAGTGATAAATATTACTATTTGGTAAGCACCCAATATATTGGAAAAATATAAACTAATCATGAACCATAATACAAATGATGTATAACAGAAATGTTTAGAATTTTCAGGTGACCAATAAATATATAATGTAGATAGGTAACCGATTAATAGAATAGCTATCTGTAACAAGTTATTACATATTTAGAAAGATTCTTATAAACAATTAAATCTTAAAGAATAATATTGTTACCATATAAATACTGCAAGTTGATATGAAAAAACCAAAAATGATACTAAACATATTAAATATCTTCCATGTCAGACACGACAATATATTTGGAGTATAACTATAAGCTGCCATAATTATACATCCCGTTGAAATGGTAGCTACTATATATTTTATGTATTTCCATAATCCTGTACCTAATGTTTCTGCAATATTATCTATTATGTGAAGAGGCAGAATTACAAGGTTTAAAAACAAAGGTTTATTTGTTGATTCGATCTTATCAAACCATGATTGCCATCTTGTTGTTAAAGAATACTTAAATGGAAAAAGTACAGCACCACATAATAAGGCCCAAATGAGTGGTTTTAAAAATGGACTTAATACTATGTATAATCCATATCCAGCAGCAAGCACCAAACACAATAAAAAAAGTGCCACTGCATTATAGATACCCTGTTTTAAAGCTTTTTCATGACTTGCATTAAATCCAGATAGCATATTAAAAAGATTATCCATTGGTGATTTAATAACGTCCATAATTTTCTAAATTATATTTTATATTTTATAAATTATACTATTATTATTATGTTTGATTTTTATTTAAAGGTTAGAACGATAGTCCACCATGTTGCATACTATATAACACATACAATACAGCGCATAACGTCTTTGAGTTAACCCTTATATGAAATCATAGCTATATAAGAATTCGATAAGAAACATATATTGGTTTATGTATTTATTATATATAAGTTTCTTACATGTATATAAAGGAACTTAGTATAAAGCAACTAGATTCATTCTGGATTTCAGAATGATTGCGAAACTGCATTTCGTCGTCTCTTAAGAGAACAAATAATGATAATAATAATAATAATTTGATCGTGATTGAGATATCACACAAAAAAATATATATAAAAAATGATAACAAATTATTCCATGTTCAATAAAATAAACAAACTTAATTGACGTTGTAAATACATGAATTATCCATGTATTTTCAATTGAATCCAAAAATACTTTTTATCTATAATTGTAAATTGTATATAATGTTTCTAATTTAGTTTCTATGGAGACAGGGTAATTGTTTAGCATATTTAAAAAAAGATCTGTTAAAGATTTTTGCGTTTCTTTTCTCTATTATGCAATTTGTATTTTATTACTTGTACTTAATTTCTTTTTAACATTTTAAATGTTTGAATGAATTAATTATGACAATGTCTAATTTACAAGACGTAAAAACAAATTATTTGTGTCAATGTACTCTTTCTATCACCGATGAAATTGTATCAAAGCAAATTTCTGAAACCAAAGACAATTTTAATAATGTACCAAGTATACATGAAGTTGATGAAAATGATGATGATGATGATGACGATGATAACTGTGAAACTAATATTATTAATTCAACAAATTTACAAGATATTGAAGATCATGAAATTGAAAAGGATAAAGAAAAAAGTACCCTCGAGGATGAATTTGCATATACAAATGAATCTTTTTGTTCTGATGATTCTTGTGATGAATCAGAGGAAACTGCATCACAATATTTAATTAATGGTTCTTGCTCACTTATTGTAAACGATGATAAATATAAAGAAAATGGAAAATTAGAAAATGTGAACGACAAAGAAAAGGAAATATTTTACAATAGAGAAAGCAAAGAGAGTATAAACGTAGAAAAAAATGGAAGGATATGGCACAATAATGAAAAAAATATAGAATTTGGAAAAACTAAAATAAGAAGAAAAAACATGAGCTTTACAGACGAGGAAGTACGGAAAATTGAACATGAAAATGAACTTTTATTAAGAAAAATAATGGCACAACACCAACCTCGTGATAAAGTTTTTAGAGGAAATATTCTATCCAAAATGAGTAGTTCAGCTATAAATAGGAAAAGATTACAAAAGAAAATAGAGGGAGATAATATGGTATATATTATAACAGAGTATCAGGATATATTACCTAAATTATTATGAAGTATATTTGTTTTATATGTATTTTATTAACAATATTTGTAGATACTTCTTCGTAGAATACAACAAGCAAAACCATGTGTGATACCAAAGTCAACTGCGCCAGGTTATAGAATGACTTTTATATGATTATCAAATTAATTAGAATCTAAGATTGCTATATTTATATCAAGATTTTATTTACTAAATCTATAATTATATGTTTCTAAAAATGTATAAAATGTATTACATTTTATGGCACTATTTTTATCTAATATATCCAAATGTAAAATACTACTTCTTCATATCGTAATATATTTAAAAAGATTGATAATTGTGCAATCATTATGAGATTTTTATTGAAACAGTAATTACCAGTCTTGAAGAGTAGGTACATATTTTTATTTTGCTTTGTATACATCACAACTTTGTAAAATGTCTTGAAAACTTACTACAGAAATTTCTACAAGTCAAGACTATAAAAATCACAGTTCTCACTCGTTTTTTAATAACTTAATTATCATTTGTGTATTACCAGAATTACAATATTCTCAGATATTATTGAGTACCGTGAATATTTTTACAATAAAAATATGAGCAATGGAAAAAGAAAAACAAAAAACAATGCAATTGAGAATCAAATTCATTGAAATTTGAATGATTATATAATTATGTTTACTGCTGTAATTTATAATTTATATGTATGTGTGTGTTTGTATGCGTATGCTATTTTTTTTTAATTAAAGTATATTAATTTTATGACAGTATTTACGAAGAGCAAATACAAATACATTTGATATATGAAATCAAAGTATTGATGTATATTTTCAATACAATGTAATTGTACAAGCTTATCAAAATTTGATAACATGCATTTTAAAAACTGACAAATTTAATGATATTATAAGAACAATAATTTTGTCTACAAAATTTCTGAAATTTAAATATAACATAATTGAATATCATTGTAAACTTGAATAGTATTGAATCTCAATTGCAAATACTATTTTTTTGTTTTTTTTTGTTTTTTTTTGTTTTTTTTTTGTTTTTTTTTAATATAGTATTACTTTCACTTTTCCACAAAAATTTTTAAACAAGCCAACAGTATCACAAGATAAATTAGTAACATTAAAATTATTAATCTTCATGCTTTTTTTTCCAAGACTCTGTTGATGATGGTGTCCAAATTGTATTGAGAGAACGAAATGGATCAAATCCTGTTCTGTCCTAAAATAACAACTTTGCTATACTATGTATATCCTGTTATACATCTAATGTTGTTGTATACACATATTAACAAAATTAATTATTTTCTTTTTATATATCTTTTAATTTATTTTCTAGGTATTGCTCTTATTATCTACCTGCACGTCTGATTCTGATAATTGTAGTGGCACAGATAATGTGGCATGTGGTTGTGCTGTTGCGCCCCAAGGTGCAGCTGCCCATACACCACCAGTATTAACTCCCCATACGCCACTTCGTTCTTCTCCTACTGCTGCTCTAGTGTATAATGGTTCCCAATTAGTTTCTACATTCGCCCAATTATCTGTAGTAAAGTAATAACAACATATTATTTAAAAATACATTTTTAACATACAAAAGATACAAAATTATTAAGATACTATAATAAATACATACCTCTTAATGAATCTGTTAAATTTGTGCCATTTTCTGTAGAATTTGATGTGTCAAATTGAAAAGCACTAGTATTATCTGATAATAAATCAATCATAGTTCTATTATCATTCCATAACTGACATCGTGTATCTTCCTCTGGACTTTCTAATTCAACCAAAAGTTCATCTGTTTCTGGAAGATCGTCATATGGTACCAATTCTCTTTCAAACTGCAATAAGACAATACAAAGATTGTTACATTTTTGTGAATGAGAGAAAAAAGTATATTTAGAGAGAAAACTTTAATAAAAGTTTTTATTATTATTATTATAAGTCATTAAATAAGATATTTCGAATATATGACGTACTGAAGAATCAATAAAGTTATTGATAAAATAACTATTTGCATGTGGAACATTAGTTTGTGCCGTAATATGATCCTGACAAACCAATTTTGTCCTTCCAGTCGATGGCATACAAGGGGTCAAAACTTCTGGCATTACTTCATATTCTTTGGTAGATTCAATTGATTCTTGATTTGGCTGTTGTTTTATATATTCTGTATCTTTAGTGTCATTAGTAAACACCAATGATAAATTATGTGTAACTGGTTGATTCTTATGCAAATTTGATAAGTTAGAAAATGCAGAGATGCTTTCTTGATTACGAGCTACTACATCACTAAATTTAGCTCTATGTTCACCCCATCCTGATGCTGGCGGTGGTGGTGATATTGTAGATACTGTTCCTAAATTACGTGTTCCATCTTCCTTTGAATTTATATTTCCATTTAGAGAAGAAGCTGTAAATATATATATATATATATGTATATATATATATAATATAACATATGATATGTATGTGTGTATTGTAAGTTCACTAGCTATATATTAATATACTTTTTGTGTGAATTTTATCCGTTGCACGACGTTTTTGTGATACTTTTTCTTTTCGCGGAAGATTTTTACTTTGGCGCGGTAATTTATAAGATGATTCTACTGTACGTGATCCATGAATGTGATACTTTGTATTAGATCTAGTTGTATTTGTTTTCCATCTATTTGGATTATTATTCCTTTCTTTATCATATTCGTCATCGTCACAATCACCTTCATAATTATCTTTATAATCGACACAAGGTACAGAAGGTATTGTTTGCGATTTGTTTTTTTTATTTACTGGCTTCCTTTGTAATTTATCTGTTTTTATACAATTTTGATCATGTCCCTATAAAATATAATATATCACGTATTCACACAATGACATAATATATAGTAAATATCCTGATTAAATCTAAACAAAGAACTTACTTTACATAAAGATGATGTATCATCGTGTACTGAACTTTCTGTTGTTGTGGACGAAGTTTCTTCTTCAGAAAGTTGAACGCTCTTTTGTTGTGACGATATATCAAGCTTCTTTAACATGTGATTACTATGGCTAGTACTATTTCCTCCGGTAATTTTTCTCTTATTTTCAGATTTATTATTTTTGGCATTTAAATAAATTGTGTCTCCCTGACTTTCATTGTCACATGACTTTAATTCTTCTTTTATATTTCCTACATTGTTTGATTTCATTTTTCTATTTATAACAGGACTAGATTTTATTAAAGAATGCGTTCTATATTTTTTTTCTTGTACTGGCTGAATTTCTGTAAATGTACTTTCTATTAGACAATTATTATCAGATTGACTTTCTTGTATGTTTTGTTGTTTTTTATTATTTCTCTTTCTTGTGCCAAGTCCAATATTTCCAATATTGTTAGAACCGTCAAGTGGATCTTCGCATGATTTGAAAGATAACAAATCTTTCGATTCTATATCTAATTTAAAACGTTGTTCTTCTTCTGACGTCCAATCAGAAATTTTCAAACTCTTTTGCAAATCTTTATCTTTACAACGTTTTGTATTCATTAACATCCATTCCGATGTTATGTCATCTTTTTTATTTATTTTATTTTTATCATCATTTGTAGATTTCTCTTTCAATGAATTTGTGATATCTGTTGATTGAATTGGTACATATGACAAAAGCCTAAGGTCAAGAGGTGGCTGAACTGAACTTTCTCGAGAAAAATTTGCTAAAGCACCTCTTAGTATACGATCTGCCTCAAGAAAGGATACAGCAAGCACAGATATTAACAATATCGATGAAAGAATGACGGCTGCCCAATGTATAATATATTCCCATGATGGTCTAATTAATATGGCTGCGCAAGGTTCCAAAGAATGCGTAGGAAGTGTTGCTAATAAATTAAGTTTTATCATACTACTCTCATTTTCAGTTCCTAAACTTGTCAGTATTAATAATTTCCTTTCAATTCGTGATAAAGTGAAGTCTGGCGTAAATGCTATTTCAATTTTTTTTGTAACATTTGGAAACAGTAAAAAAGAGGCACAATTAAGTACCTTAAATCCATATCCTTCACAATGTGAACCGCTTATATAGAAACCGTAAATATGTATTGGTAATTCTCCAGTATTTCTCGCTGTGAAGGATCTTTTAACTGTTAGATTTGGAATTGAATTTCGTTTCGATCGTTCACCTAATAAAAATCAATACAATGCATTAATTTTTCTATATAAATTTTTTATATAAAAAAAAAAAAAAAAAAAAAAAAAAAAAAAAATAAAAAAAAAAGTTTAATAACATGTATTCATATATTGTATAAGTTAATACAAATATTTTAAACTAACGATTGTATAAATAAATTATAAAAGATTATTTAAAAACTTTGTAATATTTATAAATCCATATATATTTAAAAATTTAACTACATTATATTAAGTCGATAGAATAAAGATAAGGGAACGTACATACGTTCACAATCTTTAAGGTGTTTGTCTCCAAGTTCAAATAATAAAGGTGTAGTAGAACCTGGTTTACGATTTCCAAACCTAAATTGTGCACTTGCTCCACGTCCCATTACACGTAAAACTTCTAAGACGGTCATATTATTTCTAAAACAATTTAAATTCATGTTTAATATCATAAATCATTAATATACATTAAAGATTTATATATGTATATATATAATGATTTTTAGCTAATATATGTATATTGGCTTACCTAATATATATAAGAGCAGACGAAAGTGATGCCGACGTCGGTGAATATATTATTTTAATAGTTTTAGATTCCAAAGGATTTAAATAAAAAGGAAATGATTGCGTAGCCACTGTAACATCCCATTGTTTTTCAAACAATTCACGTTCCTCCAAATTGTCTTCGAGTTTAAATTCCTCTTGTACCATAGGTAAACATTCTATACACATTGGTTTGAACCTATTTAAATAATATCATCACAAAGAATTTATTTTTATATATCAATATATCAAAATTAAAGTAGATTTTTTAAATATTACATACTTGCTGGGTAAAGAATGAAATAGTCTTGATCCTTGAGGATAATTCCAATCCATTACTAATTGGACTATTAAAGGATTTCTACTTGGATTATATAATTTTATTTTTTTATGCGATATATGTCCCACTTGTGTTAAGGGAAACATTAATATACTTTTATTTTTATTTGCATTTCCAGAACTGGTCAATAAACTGGGCCAATGTGGTTTAATGTTAACATAAAATTTATAACCACGTACTTCATTAGTGTCTAAGCGCATTGTTACATTATCCCAAGAACCTGCTCCAGTAGAATTAATAAAACGCATGTAACGTGTAGTTAATAAATTTAGATCAGTATCACGCGTGTGAGAAGGAAGGCTCATTGTATTTAACCATTGATTACCAGCTGGAAATCATAAACATTAATATAACATATGTATTCTCAAAAATATATGTATATAACAATTATTTAAGAAAAATAATTAAGATACCATTTGTATCTAATAGCAAGTCAAGGTAACATCGTTGTTTACAGTTGATAGATGGATTAATCTTTATAGATCCTATATGATTATCACCTTTAGATATTGTTGGTAATGTTGCTTCTTCTAAAGGTATGTATTTTATTCTATCATCCTTGTTAACTGAAACTATTTCAGTTACTTCCATTGGTCTTGTAAACGTAGAATGTACTTTAACTTGCTGTACACATATTGATCCCTAGAAACAAAAATATTATAAATAGATATTAAAGTATTACATTAATTAAAAATAATTTATAGTCTTTACTTACAGGAAAACAATCTGTAAATATAAGTTTCTTTACAGAGATTTTTCCATGAGCAACTCGCATGAATACAGGTAAAATAAGTCTTTCATACTTAGTTCTAACAAAGACATCACCAACTATCGTATCCTCCTCTATCATAGGAGCTTTTACTATAATCTTGAAAATTGCTAAAAACCCAGGTTTTATAAATTGCTGTAATAGTAATATTTATGTTATTTTTAATATCTCCAAGCATATTAATACAAGACACAAATAATTTTATATATTTATAATACTTACATTGCCAGTATTGCTACATACAGTTACATTTTTAAGCTCCTCATCCAATAAATCTGCAGGACCACTTTGACAACCCATTAATTCCAATACTGCTCCAGGCATATTTACTCCCCAATCATGTAATTCTATATTAACTGGATTCTGATTTTCTAACGCAAAGATTGCTTCATTTTCAGTTCCACTGCTAACGGTACCAAAATTCATGGTACCTTTATCATCTTCTCTTTCTCCTGGAACAATTTTCCTTACTTTTCCATCATAACTGAGTAATGGTACTTTAGTTACAGATACATTTGAATGTATTAATATCGATGACTCCATCTCTACATCTTCATTTTTCTTTTCTTTGGTAAGTTGTAAAGAAAATATATTAACTTTTTGTTCTGGTTTTATTACTCTAGGAGTAAAATTTTTTATCTGAAAAATAAATTTGTTATATAAAAGTTATACACGAATATTTATTTATAAAAGTAAATAATTATTTTTTCGTACCATGAAACGCGATTTAACATTAGGTGACATCGTAACATGTGTGATGGCTAATGGTAATTTAAATTTATTTACAACGCTAAAATTTTGAGCTTGGCTAGTTTGCAGAGAACAGTAATGAGTAATTGATGCATTTACTTCTAGTCCTCCTTGTAACACCTGTGCTATCCATGGTATGGCTAATTTTTGACTAGAACCACCAGGCCCTATTGCTTTAATCATTAATTTGCCCTTAAAGTGTTGTAATTCTAAACCAGCCTTCCCTGAAATATTCATAATCAGATTAAAATAATTAAAAGTATCTAGAACATATCCATCACAGTATTTACTATCAATATAATTAAAAAATTGTATTATTTACAGTCATAAAATAGTGTCCCAATAGCGATTGGGATATCGGTGTCCCCAGGAATAACAGTTGGCTTAAACTGGAGTCCTAATGCTTTCGATATGGGGGTGCTAATTATATTCTAAAAACAACGATAAGATATAAAAAGATCTATTATTCAATATAAATACGTTTATGTTAATATAATATAATTCAAAATATACAATATACAAATAGATAAATAGATTTACCACAACTTTAACTGGTTTTTTAGCTGAATTTTTTAAAGCAATTATGTGATATGTGGGTGGTTGTAATGAACCTCCCATACCAAAATTTATTCTTCCCGAACTTCCACCCCAATGAAGACCAGCTCCACTCCTAACTTCTACTTCAACTGCTACAATTAATATCTCAGCAGTATTATTTACTTTAACTCTAAAATGTTTATAATAGTTATTATTACGATATAATACATTAGAAGAAATTGATAAAGGTAAAATTGACAAATTGACAAATTGACAAACCTAATGTATGCAGTGTGATTTTTTTCTGTATAAGCATTAAAATGAAGTCTTATAACTGGTTTGGTTTGATAAGGTGGTATTTCCCATAATTCACGAGAACCCTCTGCTTCCCCTGATGGTAATTCCAATTGAAATTCTCCTCCACTACTATATATTTCTACTACCTTAAATTTGGAGTAATCAAAAACATACCACAAAAAATAATTATTTTTGGAAAATAATTTCTTCTGTGTAATTTTTCTTATCAACTTACAAAACAAAAAAACACCGATTAAATTACGTATTGTTATAATAACAAAAAATATACCAAAATATTTACTTGCAATGATTCTGGATGTGGATTATGCATATATATAAGTGGAGTAAAAGATGCATTTAATGGTAACTTGACATCAATTACAGGTCTTAGTCGATATGGACTACTAATACTTATTCCTCTGACCTACATAAAAAAATTAAACGTGAATGAAATATTTAAAAAAACAAAAAGAAAAGAGAAAGAGAGAGAAAGAGAGAAAGAATAAAAAGAATCTACAATGTTATTAATACATTACTTGATACTTTATTGTACCCTCTGATGTATGTATAAAAAGGTGAGTATCGATCTCACCTTCTTCTCTACCAAGAAAAATTACATTAAATGTGGTATTTCCAAGAGGAGGTATTACCTAAATAAGATAAAAAAATATTATTTTAGATAAAGAAAATATAGAAAAGATCTAAACTTACTTTATCTTGGAAAAATGATGAGTGAAAATGACGAGTATTTCCGGAAATTGATAATAAATGAATTGTCCTATTATGGTCTTTATTAATTAACATCACAGTTTCTTGATGGGGTATACCAAGTTGTCTATAAATTTATATAATCAATTATTTTTATAAATTATATCTTTAAATGAAATTTATAAGATAAATATAATAATAATAATAATAATAAAAAGAAGAAGAAAGAAAAAGTAAATACCTCTCTTTAAAATCCAAAATATGGGGTTCAAAATAAATGTGGGACAATGTATCTTGTATTTTATCTTCATCCGGTACAGAATCCCTTAAAAAAATATTATTTGATGATTTAAAATACTTAAGTAACAATTTCAATCAGAAATAGGAAAGATATAGTTAGTTATATAGTTATTAAGAGAATGTTTTCTTTATTAACGACGTATGTATTCTATAATCTAACACATTTATAATATTCATGATACTTTATTATCTTTTAATTTGTTTAATATATATAAAATGAGAAAAATTAATTGTATATATTAGATACCTTTCCTACTTCCATTTACCATTATCTTAGTCAATGTCATGCTTACCCAACCCCATGTACTGTATTAGTAAAGTCCTAAAAAATATTATAATATATAACAATGAAATTTAATAAATAATATATAAATATTATAATATATCGCATTATATATTAATTATGAATTAGTTAAGAAATTAACCTTATGCATAGGTAATGGTATATTATCCAAAAGATATTGAACATCATTGTCGTCCTGAACGAAGGCTGTAAAAATAATAAACAATAGTTAATAACTAAGATATATTGAAATAAAAATGATATAATTAAATTAAACTTTTAAAATTCAAAATCCAATAAATGTAAAAAATGCAGTTAATCTTAATGCAAATTAGTGATATTTTTTGTAAATAAAAAAAAAATAAAAAATTTGTAATAAAACTACATTTTTTTTTATTCTTTTTTTTTGTTTCTATAACTTTTAATATATTTCTTAAGCTCAATGAGATCATTTTATTACATTGCATATAAATAATTGATACTATAAGAGAGAAACTAAGGTTATATTATTTTTATTTTATTAAAAAGATATGAGAAAAATATTTGTTTTCATATATGTACTATACAAGAGGATTAAAAACTTATGAAGAAGTTAGTATTAATCAATATATAAGATATTTACATACTAACATCAAATATAAATAAAAATGCAGTATGGCTGTTTGAATATTTTAGATTATCTGTAGAAATATGAGGGTTTAAAAAAAAAGACGAAAAGAAACAGAATGATAATTTCTGTATAACAATGAAAATAGTAATATGTCAAAACATTAGTGTTAAAAGTGTAATTAACCGTTTGTATTAAAAGTTATAAAATTCTAAGATTGTTGATGTCAAAACAGAAAAGAAATAGGCTTACCATTATTATGCCCATGTAAGGAGGGCCGAATTTGCGACGTTGAATCCAAAAATGATAACAAGAATAAACAATAAAATACTTTTAACTCAATCATAATATTAGTCTTAACGTATTGTTTTGTTATTTTGCTTTAGCACAAATGAAAATGCGCTTTCGGCCATACTTCTATATTATCGAAGTTTACCGTGATATCGATTGTATCTTCGTTTTATTTGAAGTATGCAGTTTACCAGCAACCAATGAGTATATTCAACGCTATCCTTCTATTATTTGTCCTGCGTTTAATTGGTTCTAATTCAAAATTCCACCAATGATATTTAACAGATGATTTAATCTTTAAGTGAACTTTACCATATTCATTTTATCTTTTATCTGTATAGCTAACTTTTCTTTCTACTTTTGCTTCATTAAACTGTTATGATGTGCTTCATGTAGTCCGATATTACAGTAAAGCAGTAAAAATAATAATATATTTTCGTAGTGATTTTCGAAGAATATATAACGAAACGTTAGAGAAGAATAATAAATATAAATTTGATTGATAGTATTTGCTTAGATATTGAATTGCGTCATATATTAAAACTATACAATATTTGCTGAATGCTATTACACAACGATATTTAACTACTATATCAACTACGTATTTTAACTATACAATAAAGTTTTTATATCTTATATAGTTTTTAATTAAGAAGTTTAAGAAAATGATAAATGATAATTAAACTGAATTCTAATGATCTAATCGGAGATATAAGAATTTGTTATAAATAAATGTACGATTAACGCATTTTTAATAATCATTTTTTTTATCGTTAATCAGCACTTGTAAAAATGGATAAAACTAAACAACGTATGAAAATTTGACAATACCAGTATTATTTTTCTACATTACATATCTCTTTGAAATTATTTATAAATATTGTATTTATTATATTTGATAGGACAAAGTAATAATAAAAATGGATTATCTTGGATTTATAGAAAAAAAGTAAAATTACGAAGGGCTAAAAATATAACACAAAATGAAGATGCTGATACAGAATTAAATAATTCTGCGACAAGAATTGTTGTTCGTAATCTTCCATTTAGGGTATGAAATCATAATAATTTTATCTATATAATGATTTTTTATTTGATATAAATGTAATTATACTGACTTGATATGATTATTATATTAATAGGTAAAAGAAGAGGACATTAAACGGTTGTATGAAAAATATGGAGAAATACAAGAAATAATTCTTCCTTGCCAATCAAATTCATCACTTATTGGATATGCGTTTATAAAATTTAAACGAATGCAAGATGCATCCAAAGCTATATTTAATACAAATAAAAAAGAATTTTTTGGTAATAGATTATATTTTCTTGTTATTATATCTTTATATATTTTGGTATATTTGAAATAATTTTTCATATTACAGGTAGAATAATTACTAGTGGATGGGTCGTTGCAAATTCTAAACTTTATAAAAAAATGAAAAATATCTCTGAGATTAATAATAAAAATAAATTCTCTTTTCCTTCTTCCAAAAGACAAAATACAGATAAAAAAAAAAGGACATAAATCTTTGACCTTACGAGAAACTGATATATCAAAACATAAAAAAGGAAACATTAATTGCCACATATGAATTGATACTATATATATATATATTATTATTATTATTATTATGTTTTTTAAATAAAATGTAGTTAATACTTTTAAGTAGTTATTACTTAAGAGAATTACATAAAAGAAAAAAAAAATTTCATGGTACATTAATGTATCATACATATTTTCATTATCGATAAAAACAATGATGCATTTGTATATCAAATAAATAAGAAAAATTTTAATAATTTAAAAAATGTAATTACGGCTATTTTTACCCTTTATGCGTAATTTTTAAGAAATCTTTCTTTTACATATAAACAGAATTTTAGACACTGTAGCCAATTTTGTAGTTTTAATATCAATCATACCAATATGATAAACTTGTAAGATTGAGGTATAAACTTCGGCATGCGCGTTAAGTTAAAAAATTCTGATATATTTTGATTTATTTTATTTCTAAAGTCATATAATTAATTTTTTTTACGTACAACACAATAAATATGAAAATATATAAATTTAATTAATAATAAATCTGAAATAATATTTAAATATTAGGAATTGAATATTACATTTTTCTATATTTTCTAACCTCATTCTTAATCACACTAATTAAAGCTTATAATAAATGATAGTGATAGTAAAATAAATGTATGAAGTTTATATCGTATACTTATTAAATCTACTAATTTAAAAAGAAGATAAAAAAACAGGTAACGTAGTTATTCGAGTATAAAATCTATATCTCCCTGATATTTTATATATAAATAGATATCAGTAATATTTCAAAATTTATTAAAAATTTTCTTTTCCATGTATGATAGTATGGATAGGGGTTTTAAACAAATATTATGGATGTCATGGACTTTGCGAAGTCGAGCTTTATTTTTAAATTATACAATACGAAGTAAAATTACTCAAAATACTTTGCAGAGTTATTGGAACTCTCCTAAAGGTAATTAATAATATCATAATACATTCTCATATATATTATTTTTTGATATGTTTATTTTTTTTATATAATCTTTAAACTTTTTCTATATATTTAGAAATTTATAGGTCCGTAAAACTGGAACCAATAAAAAAAATAATACTAGAGTCATGTGCACTTTCTTCAATAAATGCTACAAATATTTTAGATTATATTAGTAATCAGTATCCAAATATGGACTTGAAAGATATATTGGATATACTAACGATATTAGCAAGAATAGTCAATGAGGATGGAAAACAATTTAATTTAAAAGATCATAAAGGATTTAAAATTTTATGTAATAAATTACAAGAACAAATAAGAATTATGAACGTATCCGATGCTATACAAGTAATAAAATTACTGAGCTTTCTTGATATACCAGCATCTACAATGATAATACAAAGTCTTCTGCAAATTGTAAGAAATTCTGTAAATGATCTGGACATACATCAAATACATTTATTATTAATTATATTGAGAAAAATGGAACAAACTACATTATCATCTGCATTACTGATAGCATTACCCATACTAATTCCAAATCTTTTAACAACAAAACTTGATTATTTAGATTTGAAAGAATTGTCTTTAGCCTTGTTGTATATAAAATATGTAGAAAAAAAAGATTTAGTTAAAAAAATCTATAATAGTATAGAATCATTAGTAATGAATAATTCTAGAAATGTTCCAGTATCTACTCTTAAATATATATTTATTTCTTTGTGCGGATTATCAAATAAAAAAAAATTTGTAAATGAAAATTTTAAGACAATGGAAGTAATACGTGAAGCACTTTTTCACAAAATAAATCAATTGACGCCATCAGATATTCTAGAATGTTTAAATGAAATATCTAAAAATGTAATAGAAGGGTAAATACCAAATTTCGAAATTTATATTATAAAATATAGAAAATACTTATTATAAATGATACTTATATTAATATTTTGTTATACAGGGAAATGATACCTTATAGTTATAATACTACCTTCATCAATGAATTATTGAATGTTGCAATAAGTAAAAATATGGATTTTGTAACATGTTTTTATATTGCAAAATATTTAAATAGTATATCTTATATTTATTTACCATTCATAGAATTTATGATAAATGAATATTTAAAAGAGGATGTTATAAAGGAAATGCGTCCATCTAATATTAAAGAAATTTTACATACATTATCTAATGCTGAATATCAGTCAGTTCCTTGGATTGCCTTAGAGAATAAATTTTTAGATGTAACATTTCTAAAGAAATGCACAATTCAAGTACTACTTAAATATGCGATTGATTTAACAGCATTAAATAAATATTATCCAAAAATATTGTCAATAATTTTTAGTACAATAGATACAAAAATGTTAACTTCATTTAGTGATTTAAATATTAAAAGATTGTTGATTTTGTATCAAAGTATAAAAGCATTATATCCAGACTATATGGGTCCTTGGCCTGGTAAAAATGAACTTTATAAAATATATAATGTATCAGATCAAAAATTCAGTAATGAGTTAAAAATAACTCTAGAAAAAGCAATGGGAGGTTCTCAATATGTTTTAAGCAATTTGAAAACAAAACTAGGACATAAAATTAGTAAGTATTATATTTGTTTTCCTAAATTAATCAAAAAATAATTAAATCAAAATTAAATAAATAAAAGAAGAAATTAAGTAATTAAATAATAATGTTTATATTATTTTAGATTATGCTATAATTATGCGACAAGGCGGATTTCCCATTGCATTTAATACGAGTAATTCTAATATTCTTGCAAAGTATACTTACCTTGTTGAAGAATTGGAATGTACAGAAGAAAATTGTATTATGTAAGTATTTTTTATTAATATTTTCTATTTTTAATAAAATATTTGTGCATCCTTTTTTTCTTTTGTTCTTTGTTTTGTCAAGAGTTTTTTTTATAAGTATCTATAGAAAAATATTTACTTTTGCAGTATACTTATAATTGAATTTCCTTCTATTGCATATTCAATTAATACTCAACAATTGTTGGGTACTTGGAACGTACAAGTAAAATCTATAGAAAAATGTACTGGACATAGTTGTATTCCAATAAATGTAAAACTTTGGTCTAATTTACTACCACATGAAAGAATTACATATATTATGCAAAACATAAAAAATAAATGTCCTGAAATTATGTCATCAACGTAATAATAACAATGATTTCAAAAGCAAATTAAAAATGTTTTAATTAAAAATATAATTCATATCTCACATTACATGCACAATTCATGATTTTCCCTGACGATTAATATTTCACATAATCATAGTGGATTACATAACAGAAAAAAAACGGATAACTATGAATTAAATACTTATTACAATTAATATAAAAACTATTTTTATAACTCTAAGTGAATTTTATAATTAAAATCTTATTTGTAAACATGGCTGCATTGTATTGTGTTAGTATTGAAACAAAGAGTTAGTTTTATTGATACAAATGAAGGAAGTTTGGTAATTAGCATTAAATATATGATATATAAAGTTATTGCTAATAATATTTAAGATAAAGCCTATATATTGATATATTGTTTAATATATAAATATGAACTTGGCAAAATTTTTGTATATACATTGGATAAAATTAAAATAAAATAATAAATTTAATCGTATGTTGTATAAGATAAAACATTTTAATGAAAAGTAATAATACAAAATTTACTTTTTTCTGTTCTTGAAAATATATATTCTTAAGATAGAACCATTACTATATATATAATTTCATTGGAGTATATTTGCTCCACGATTTTACTTTTATTTACATATAATTAAAAGTATGAAAGTAACAATTTAACAATCCATAACATTGTTCTAGTAAAAACTATTTTTTCATTTATTCAAGTATTTCTGAAGACTATTTTTATTTTGCATAATAAAAAGAAAAGATTGTGTATATAAAGGATATAGTAACAAATTAAGCATAAATATTGGTGCTGCAATTATTTTTTACTTTTTTAATATCTCATTTTTTTTGTATAACTATCACACGAAATGTTTTATCTGATGTAAATATTGAGTAAATTTATAGATACCAGATTATTAAAGTAAAAATAGATATACCACATAGTAGCACCAATATCTAAATCTTGTGAAGCACCAACTAGCACCACCATATAAAACAAATTTAATATTGTCCATCTTTAAATCACGCATTTAGACCAAATAACTTTAAAGCATTGAAAGCAGTAGCTAAAGCAACTTCTTCTGGAGTTGTTTGCATAAAAGCTGCTACCATTTCGACTATAGCTGGCAAGGCACATGGCTCATTGCGTTGAAAAGTGCAATAACGATGAAGAAAAGTCATGGATCGTTCAGTTAAAGCATCCTTAACGCGTACAGGTAATTTACTAGCTCTAGTATTAGGATACATAAATGGGGCATCAGTTTCAACTAATATTTTATCTAATGGTGCCTGACCTGCTTCTAACAATTGTCTTATACCACTATCTGACTTATCTTTACATAAGTAGCCTGTTATTCCTAAATAAAATCCTTGATCTAAATAAATTTGTGCTTCCTCTGCTGTTCCAATAAAAGAATGAATTAAAACTGGTGGCAAACGATTTTTATAATGACTAAGAACTTCCAATACATCGGCCTGTGCTGCTCTTTCGTGTATTATAAGTGGTTTATTTAATTGACATGCCAGCTCTACTTGTTTATGAAAGACAGTACGTTGTGTCTCAGGATCAGAAAAATCACGATTATAATCTAAACCACATTCTCCAATCGCAACGCATTCTGGATTTGTAGCTATGCTTTCAAGTTCTTGTAAAGTATCTGGATTTTCCCATGATTTTGCATCATGTGGATGTACACCAGCAGTTGAATAAAGAGTACCAGGATATATTCTTGTCAGTCTTAAAGCCTCTTTACTAGAACGAATGCTTGCACCTGTAACCATGATCTTCTGGACTCCTGCATCTTTAGCTCTTTGTATTACGCTATCTAAATCTCGACTGTATTTCTTATTTGTAAGATTGGCACCAACATCAACAATAATATAGTTTTCGTAACATCGAGTCATAGCTGAGGAAATAGCATTTTCCTCTGAATTTGAACTAGCAGCATTTTCTGCCATTGTTTGTTATTTAATTAAGAATGCCTGAAACAATTTAAAGAGATATTCGTATAGTAATCGGTATTAGTAATAAAAATAGGTCTATCTGCAACTGCATTATATCATTATGTTGATAAAATAAACATAAATTTTCTTAACCTATAACAAAACACACATCTCTCTTTCGAAGTAATAGAAAAAAATGTGAAATCTGCAAATATTTCTTATAAAATAATATAGTATTTCTAAATTACTTGCAATTAATTTTAACAACTGGATTAAAACTTATATATCATACTTTGGCAATGTTAATGAAATCTCACGTAACTACTTCTCTTTAACTGTTTAATTAATACTGATAATAATATATCTTGTCGTAAAACGTGTGAATTTTTATTACACGAACCTTTTTGTTTCTTTTTATATTATAAAATAACTAAATGAACGAAACTGCCAGTATCAATTACAATATGTTCACTTCGACATTATTGATATCACAAAACTTCGAAGACGTTACATTTTCAAGAGGTTAGTAATGATTAATACTATTGATATAATTGGAAATACCTACATATATTATGTTTTTTACTCAGAGATAAGTCAAATTGCAATGTTTAATTTTATTGCTATAATGATACAATCATTAGTGCATAAAAAATATTTGAAATTTCGAAATATAAAATTTTAATTTTCTTGCAGTTTCAATCAAACTATATACGTTTTTATCTTATAGGATAATATTTCTTCTTACATCGTGCAGTAGTGTTATTTTGTCTGGTATATAAAAACAAATTAAGAAGTTTACATTTATATCAATCCATTTATTCAATCTTTATTTATACATCATAATATGTATATAATATAACTTTATGTATAGTTATTTGTAAAATTTATAATATATAATAACTATAAGAAAAAAAGAAATTTTTGAAAATGTTTAGTCTTATTAAATATTTTTATCATAAATTAAACATTATTTTTTTATTACATATATTTGTTATTTAACATAAAAATTACTTAACTAACATATTTTATTATTGTAGAACAGGCCAACAGCAAAAATGAAACGACGTTCAAAAGTACAAAAACTAGCACGTGCTAAATGTATTATAAATAAAGCTAATTCTATGAAAGATCCATTTCAAATGATTGAAATGTATCATACGTATGTAGGAAAAAACGAATATATTGTAAATTTAACTTGTGTTAAGGCTAAAGAAGCATCATCTGAATGTCGGCTTTGGATATTCGACATTATGGAAAGAAATATGAAAAATTTGTATGAACAGTCTAGTTGGGGATGGGATGCAATTGCTAAACAGAAAGAATTAACAGAACCAACAGCTTGGTATTTGATAGCATCTTGTAGTAACAAATTTATAGGATTTTCTCATTTTCGTTTTGACATAGATTACAAAGTTGAAGTGCTATATTGGTAAGTATATAAAAATATGAATTATTATTACAGGCAAAATATATTAAAATATAACAGGCAAAAATGTATTAAAAATATTATATTTCTCTATTAAGTTATGAGTTACAATTAGAAGAATCAGCAAGAGGCAAAGGCCTTGGTCGTTTTATGATGCAAGCTCTTGAATCTATGGCATCAAAACATAAAATGCAAAAAGTAGTATTAACAGTATTAAAAAATAATCTACCAGCATTACAGTTCTTCTACACGCTTGGGTAATGAGATATTTTTCATATTTTAACTATATATTACTTATTTTATTTATTATTTATCAAGTCTTCTATAAATAAAATACAAAGGAAAGATATGAACTAAAATCACAAATATTATTTTAAATATATCTTACAATACAAAGCTTGAGGTAGACTTAAGCTTATTAAATTATATAATATAACAATTATTCAATTATTTAATCTATTTCTTAAATTAAGTTAAACTCTATTTTTAATGCTGAGTACAAAATAATTGTACTTTTAAAAGCTTGTTTTAAGTATAATTGTACAAATATTTCATTAATTAATTTAATGTCTATTAATTATACGTATCTACCTATACTTTTGCTCAAAGATATATCAGCCTTATAATTAAAATTTTCTTTCTTATTAGATAACTTTATATGATAAGCATATAATTTTATAAAAAATTGTTGATATACTTCTTCAATCATTTTTTTGTAGTTTCAAACTGGACAACACTAGCCCGCTGGAGTCAGAGAAGAAAGATTATATTATTTTAAGTAAACAGGTTATAATTCCTGCCTCGTGAAAACATTTTCTACAATAAATATGCTTTCATTTTAATATTGTGTTTTATGAAATAAAATAGATAATATTTCGTTCGGACATAAAGTAACAATCGATGATTTAAGAAATGAGCCAACATCATAAAATGTAAGAGGAGCTTTACTAATTGTCATATCTTTCAAATAGTTTAGGAATGATACATCGATTTTTCCCGAATTGGAGATATTAAATTGTTGCAAATAAGCCTCTGATCGCCAACAAATATCTAATGCTGTTCGATGTAAAACCATACCAATACCTTTGCCAGCTCCTTCAGGAACAGACAATACTCTTAAACTAATAACATTTAAATTAATGGGAAGATCATAACGCAGTGGAGAAAAGTGTGCTTGCAAATTATATGGCAATGTATTATAAGGATGCATTGCTATTACCGGATACAATAGTTCTTCTGAAGCTAAATGTGCAGCCACAGATAACAGACCTGCAGGATGACCACTTGATGATGATGCAGGACAGTTTAATCTCCTTTTTTCAAATACTAACGTAAATAAGTGGTTAGTTACTAAATTGTCTGTTACACCTTGACCTAATCCTCTGTTATCATCTTGAAGCAGTCTTCGATCTTGCATAATCTGTAGCGTAATATCAAAAATTGACATTCATGATATATTTTAACCATTTTTTGATCATGACTATTCTGTATCTTATACAGAAATTTTTTAATATATGCTTCATTTTTTAATAGATTCTCTTATAAGTTTTTTATAATTTACTTACACACATAATCTAATGACTTATAATAAATATACATTACCTCTATTTGTCCTGATGCCATAGAAGCAACCCCTAATGGTTGTGCTGTTATAACAGTTAATCTTTTATGCTTATCTTCAATATATGCATTTGCAGCCATTGGATAATAATTTGCTTGTGTAGGTAATTTAGGAAATCTTTGGCGTCTAATTATCTGAAATCATTAAAGTTATATATATATATATATATATATATATATATATATATATTTCATTATTAAAAATATAAAAATATTTAAGATATCCTTTTAGGCACTTACACCAAGACCATTTAAATCAGTAAAAAACTGATCTCCAGACATAATATCAGTGTTTAATCTCATTGCAAGTTCATAATTTTGTGTTTCTGTTATATCAACTTCATTCAATATATGTAATCCGACACCATCACTACCAGGTGAATTATATAGTATGCAAGTATGACGTACATATGGTAATTCTACAAAAACTTTTGATAAAATAGGACCTGTTACTAAATGAATAATGTGCTTATTATCCATAAATATCAAATCTGGATCTTGCTTGTCTGGCAGAAATAAATAGGCACCGCTTCTATCTTTACCAGAACCTCTGGTGCCATATTTAACAAACTCTAAATGAACAGGGAATGTAACATTGTCAACTCTTAAAGCTTTTAAGAAACCAGATTTTCCAAATGACGCAGATAGTTCAACTTTTTGAGATATAGAAAATTCTTGTGCAAGAGGTTGTACTTGCATATGAGAAAAACCAGGCACTGTTGAAACTGGTATATCGGTATTGAAAACTGTGACATTTGCTACATAAACATCTCTGTAAAATTATAGATTAACAAATTATTTTAAATCGCTTTCTTTCATGATTCATTCATGAAATTATTTTTTACATATAATTTATACTTACGGAGGAAATATTTGTTGACGAAGAGCATGTATTATATATGTAGTAAGTCCAAATCCTGGTACAGTTACTAGAAAAGATAATTCATATCTGGCAGCTGATAGTGCACCAGGTCCAACCCAAACTGGCGATATCTGAGATTTTACTAATTGTCCGGTATGATCAGTAACTTTAACGAAAGGTGTTGAGACAATTAAAGTTTGAATTTTTCTTCTTTGTCTTGAATAGGGATTGTATAACACAACTTTTCTTTTGGGATTTTCATCTCCCAGTATAAGTATATGTTTTTCACCAGGACTAGTATGATGTGACCTTTAATAATAAAACATAGAATTGTATTAAACTAGATTATCGGTGATTTCATTAAATAATTATAAAAACTATAATAATTAAATTATATAGTATGTATGATAAGAACCTTACAACCTCTACAAACAGCAAAAGATACTAACTAGGAATAAGTATCTGTTTTCGAACCTAGTCTCATCCAATGAAAGGTAGTGGACTTCTTGATCAATTGTGGATCCTTCAGAAGTTTTTAATAAATGCATAACAGACTGTTGGAGTACATGTGCAGTATTATTTAAGGCTAATATCATTTTTTGAGCATAATCTATAACTACATTATCTCTAGCTGTTCCACTAACACCATCATGATGTTGAAATAAGGAGTGCCACATTCTGGCATTACTCAAGCGAAGAGCTATGTTTCCTTCAGCTAAATGATAAATGCCTTTAGCCCATGCTATTGTAGACAAGATTTCAGATGCTCTTAAAGAACCTAATAATACACGATCTAATCGTTTATGGAAAGGTCTAAAAAAATATTATTATCGTTTAAATAAAGAAAAAAGATATTTTGTTAATAATATTAAAATATTATCTATAATATGATAATATACCTTGATGTGTAATAACCACTCCAATAATGATCATCCCTATCAGAATAAGTAAAAAAATCTCCAGATAAAGTAGGGAAATCTTCTAAATTATGTTTATCTCTTACAGCATCAAAATAATCACTCAATGTTCCAAATTGTATTTCAACATTTAATTGTTGATTTTGATTTAAATAATCAAAAAGATATTGATAGTTATTGAACTGAGCATCCCATTCAGTAACATGCGTATATCTAAAGTCATCTCCCAATGGTACTAATAATACATTAGTTTTAAAAAGCTGAGACTTTTTACGGTATTGATCTAATAGCAGCATTGCTCTTTCTATTACATTTGCTTTTGTTATGGCTCGTGGATTTACTTTCCATGGACATGTCAAACCAAAATTAGGAAGTCTATAAAAATCAAATTGACAACATATTTTTGGATCTGGTCCACATGTATGAGGTATATCATAACTATAAAATGGCATCATATGAGTGAACAATTCTGTTGAGCCATCATTGTCCCACAATTGTCTCCATCGAAATTCTAAATTTTTTTCTTTAGCCAATCTTTTTTTAACCGAATAATGAACTCTTTGTATCAGCAAATTATTTAATCCAGCTCCTTTTAATAAATATGGCATAGTTGGAGAAAGTCCAAATGGATCAATTGCCCATCCTGAATTTGATACATAATCTAAATTATACTTTAACCATTGATGTCCTTCTGTTAGTTGAGTAAGTTGAGCAATCCAGTGAGAGACAGATTCATCTGGCATAACCCATCCACCTGATACTATTTCTAATTGACCATCATGAATCAAGCTCCTGACTAAATCACGTGTTACCTTTGATTGTTCATCCCACCATAACTTAAAAAACGAAACTTCTGCCCAAATAAATTTACGCCGTTTGTCTTCTGCTAATTTTGTTACCATATTATTTAATATATTTCTCGTTTGAGAAGTATAATATTTTTCAAATGTATTCAACCATCCTGGATCATTGTGTGAATGTGGAATAACAAAGACCTTCAACTTCCTGTTACGATGCCATTGTTCTTTATTATACTTGATATTCCATCCTTGTTTCCAAACTCCACCATCTGGATTATCAAAATCCAATATTTTATATAAGTCTAACATTTGTATATCAACTTCTGGTGTTCGATTTATATTAAAATTGCATTTCGATAATTTTTCTATATGATTTTGGATTGGACCCGATTGTTCATGATTATTTAATGGTTTTATTACTGGTACTAAGTTTCGCTTTATTTTTGCTGCTTCTTGAAGAGCATTCATAGCTTCATGATGTTTATTAAAGTCTTTTTCTAATTTTGCTAATCTACTTTCAAAATGTAGCCATTGATTCTAAAATAAGTAAATATATATAAATCCTATATAAATTTACATTTTGCACAATATATAATAATAATACAAATTAGCTCGATAAAAAGAAAATTTGTATATACTTACATCGTGCATAGATAGTTTGTTATCCTGTCCAGGAGGAAAAATTGTTAAATCCACTATTATATATGTCATTAAACAGCAAACAAAAAGTAATCCTGCTCCAAGAAAGGCTAAAGTTTTCCTTGTCTTCATATTATATTTTTCTAATGGTAAATTCACATTGAATAACTTATCTTTGACAGACTTTTAAATTAACCTCTTTTAGATGGTATCAATAAATTTCTCTTAAAATATTTTTGTAAGTTAATATATAAAATTAAGCATCATACGCACATAAAGCCATTAATTGTATAAATAATAAATCTAGAATACTTATTTAAAATACTTTGTTATATACTATGTGTTTGAAGTATGAAACTGTTTACCACTGCGTCAGACCGCATGAAATACATACATATATGTGTACTGCCATATGGTATATATGTAACATTCGCATTGAAACAGTTTATAGATATAAATTTGATAACATTTTAGATTATATATATATTTTTACCGTAAGGAAATATTTTCTTTAAAACTGTAAGATAAAACAAAAGGATATTAATTACGTAATTCTACATAGTTAAAAAAATATCTATGTGTGTGTGTATGTGTACATTATTTTTTTATCTCATATCATTTAAAGAAGTATAAGAACTTTTTTTTTTAGATAACCTAGAGATAACAAACACTAATATGATTTTTATCGCTTTCTTTATTGAAATATGTCCAATTTTTTTCTTTAAAATAACTAGTTCATTCATTCAGCCAATCATAATAAAAAAAAAATTACCCTAAGCGTTATAATCCGCTCTGATTTATATTGTAATTGTTTTAAAAAAGCAATCTTTAATATTTTTATTTAATGTATTCAATTATCATTGAATTAATAATAATATCATAATTATAAGAACAAAAGAAAAGATTTTCTATATTTGTCGGACATATTGTGTATCTCCCTACATACATATAACAATATTAATAGTTTTAATTTTTATGTGATCCGTATAGTGGCAACTTTATCATATCAAGAGATACCTTTACCAACCTAAAGTATCAAGTATGGCTCCTACTATGAAAAACATGACTTGATGAAAATGAATTGGAATAAGCAAGTTGTAACTGATACAATAACGTGATACTGTATTGTATTGTGTGCCCTTTCAGAGAGTAGTTCTGTGATTAATCTTTACATCTTTTCAATTAAGGAAGCTAAAAATTCGCAATAATAGACAAAGAATATATTCATAATTTATATGATTCAAAGATGAATTCTGATATAAATATCACAAATCATAAATATCAAAAAGAACTTATTTATAATAAATTACTACCATATGCAAAAGATTTAGAAAATGAATCTCAAGTATTATTATCAGAAATTAAAGGAAATTTGGGCCGAGCTGTTATGTACCGTGAAATGCAACCAGGATGTAGTTTTTGGACGACAAGATTATGCAAGTAAGATTTACAATAGAAAATATAATATATTTTACTTTTTTTCTTTGTAAACTATTCTTAAAAAGTTCATGTGTCCTAACACGTTTTTAAATATACATTCATATATATTATATATTTATAATAATAATATTCATATATATTTATAACATATTTTATTATATGATATAGGGAATATAACATTATGCTGATTCATATCATACATTTAATTTATTAATATTTATTTATCATTATTATCAATTGTTCTCTTTATGTTAACATTAATTTAATAATATATATACATGTGTATATTTTTTGTTTAGATATATAAAGATATATGGCATGAAGTTTAGCAAAGAAGATCATATATACTTTGTTAAATTAATGTATGAATTAATTACTATACCAAATCTTGATCCATTCCTAATCAACAAATTTGGATCGACTTTAATTTTATTATTAAAGTAAGTATTCCTATAAATAGGTTTAATTGCAAAAAAATTAAAATAATAATAATTCAGTAATTAATTATCATACGGATGATATTTTTACTAGAAAGAAAGAATTACTTTCTCCAAATGATTTGGAACTTCCATGGAGACCTCTGTATGATTTAAATCAGAGGGTACGAATGTGCGCAGAATCATCCATAGGAATGTTCCGTTACTTTCCTTTTTTAGGATGCACATTAAATTCTGTAATACATTCTGCAAAAAATTATTTTCCAGTAAGAGAATTTTGTTTTCTAATATAAAAATTGAACAACAATTAAGTGCGTGTACTTATGATTATATTTTGTTTAGTTAAATGCAACGCAAGAAATTTTGGATGAATTGAGGCCTATGATATGTCCATTTGATGTAGTCACTATGTCTAATACCTTTAAAACATTAGAATATTTTTTACCGATACACTTACCTCCGGAGTATCATTCGCTTGGACACGAATTATGGTTCAATGAATTTATGACATTGTGGGAAGTCTGTCATAATGGGCCGCAATGGGAAAATGAAATAATGTGGTTAATGGCTAAACTAGCATTTGCAAATATTGGTTATATTAATTGGGAACCACATATACCTCTTATGTTTACTAGATTTGTGCGCTGTTTAAATTTACCTGTATCATATAAACAGACCCAAAGCATCAAAAATCATAAAATAGAAATGTTACCTATTGCTATATGGATAGTATCAGTTCTGGTAAAATACTATTTTATGTAGTAGATAATAATACAAATAATGTGATAGTATTCTATAATAAATGCATTATTTCTCTAACATTTGCAGGGTAATAAATCCAGTGCACAAATGTATCTTGAAAAATTTCTGAAAACTATAGAAACATATTTCCATGCAGCGAATGTCGGTCGATGGTCTGGAAAATTGAAAGAATTGCTTACAAAATTACCATATCGCTTTATTTTACGTGTTCATAAGTAAATACATTAATCAAATAATAAATTAATATATAAATTTATCTATTTTAATACAGTGCTCGATATAAATTGAAAATTAAAAAAAAAAATAATACATTTTTTTATTAATTTGCAATTATAGAGAGCGATACGCTAAGAAAACTTGGGAAACACCAATTCCTGATGAGTACAAATTAAGTGATGAAGACATCAACATTTTTGTTAAGAGTATGATGCCAATAGCTATGACAGCAATGTTTAGCAAATTAAGTGCTAATGATACTTGTTATGCTTTACAACATCTTGCTACTATGAGACCTAGTTTAGTAATACCACAAGTTTTAGAGAGGATGTATTCTACATTAGATTCTCTCACAGAACCTCACAAACTCACAGCAGCAATGACTTGTATGGTAGCTGTAGCTAGACCCATGGTACAAGGATCTAGAAATATAAATAAAGGTAATATATATCATCATTGTGTTAATAGAAGATTTTTAATGCTTTCTAATATATATATATATATATATATATTTTTTTTTTATTTTTTGTAGGATATACATATCCAGAAGGTCCAATGCACGTTCTACCTCTTCTATTTTCATCTCTGCCAGGCATAGATCCAAATGATATAGGAAAGTGTTTTATTACATTTCGTCTGATTTCTGTATATGCCATTATGATACCCATTGTGGATTCGTCTAGATCATCTGCAATAGCAGACGAAGAAGAGAGATTGATTTGTGAAACAACATCGCGTTTTGAAGATTTTATTTTGCAATTCTTAGATAGAGTTTTTACTTTCATAGATTGTAGTTCATTAGAATTTGTAAGACCTGAAAATCGTGCTGGTGATGGGAAGAGTAAATTAGAAACTACAGCAGAAACGGTGTTAGAAGGAGTGTGCTCGACTTTATTACTTAAAACTAGTAATGCAATTTTTCTCAGTGCTTTACATAAGTTACGTACATTCGTGACCGAACGTATTTTAGAAACAAAAATCGCTGGCCAACTAGTAGCTGTACTTTGTCGAATTTTTGTACGGATTAATGGTCAGGATACGCTACGTGCTCTGGTACCTTTATTATCTCAAACGATATTAGATATAATTAATGAAGGAGAGGATGTCATCAAGGAAGAAAATTTAGATAATCGTTTATTATATGCAATGCTTCTACTATCTGCAGTTGTCGAAACACCAGGTTCCAATTTATTACCGCATATAAATACTTTCTTGAAAGTACTTGATCAAGTGTTATTGTTAAGATCGAGAGAAGGAAGCAAGCTTGCATGCCGCATACTTAAAAATTTGCTTATGTCATTGTCCACTGTTACATTCTGTCAATTTCGAACTGTCGAGAGGGATTACAATGATCCAGAATATCCTTATACAAGAGATTGGGGTCGAGCAATAGATGTTGACTCTTTACGCATTAATTGGTATGTTCCTGGGAAAGAAGAAATTGCAACGATTCAACAAATATTCTCCAAATATTTGCCTCAAGAAATAGAAAAATTACAAAAATACTGTCATGATTGGAATTCATTAACACGGTATGTTCCCTTTATAATTTTTAATAGTATTTATGTATTTCTTGACAACATCTAAATGCAGAAATAGGAAGCCTCTGTGCTAACAAACAATTTTACCCCATTTTCCAGAAATCAAATGCAAAATGTTTTATAAAATATAACTTCTTGAACGTCTTTTTATATATGAAGTATTTAGACTAAAACTGCCTCAACTGATAACATAAATGGATAAATGACTATAGGGAGGAGTTGCTGACCAGTCTGAATATTGTAAGCGGTATTGTTGGAGGCTGTGAGTCTGTTTTACCATTGTGGAAAGAATCTCCACTTCCTGTCGTCGAAACATCTTTAGAATGGATATCATTTACTCCAACTGTTGGTATCACAGGAGAAATTATTATGCCCGATGGAAGTAATGTGAGACGGTATTTGACAGAGATCTTAAGTAATCTACAATCTGTATTACTGAAAAATGCAGAAGATGATACAAAAAGTTTATTTGTTTTGGTGCAGGTATGTATATTTATTTATTATTAAAAGAATAATTAAGATGTAATATATCAAATACATATGTCAATGTATTTACATCTGTTTTAGATATGGAATAGTTTACTATCGGGAAAGATGCGTTTATATGAAAGTTACGAAGGAAGACGTAAAAGTTTTCAAGCTGCACAGTCTATGTTGAATGATAAATTGGTGGGAGGTAAAAAGCGTATGGGACCCGTTATATTAGAACGTGTTGATATTCAGCATGAGACACGACTTCAAGTACAATCTTACGTATTAACGGAAACTCATAAAAATATAATGTTAGAACTTCTAGCATTAGCTACTAGCAGATATGCTGACGTACGCTCGAAAGCACAATGTATTCTTTTTTATGGGCTTCGACACTTTCCATACTCATATACATTCATTGTCCCTCGTTTAATAGATATTTTGGCAAAAGATACTGACGTACATCATGATGCTTATAAGGTATAAAACTTTAATAGTCAAGAAAAATAATGATTTTCCACGTATTTATTCATTCTTTCCAAAAACAGGGAGTTCTATATATTTTATTTGGTCCACAACATGATCCTATCATGATCAAACGTGATTGGAATATGTTGCGATCTTTATGGCCAAAAATTGTTCTTTCCAAGCCATCCGAGAAACTTTCAGTGATTCGATTAAAAGAAAATTTAATTGACACTGTAAAAAATAACTTTCCAACGTATGTCATTACACTTGAAATACCAGATAGATGTTTGATTGCTGCATCTAAATTATGGAGTACTTTCCCATATCCTACTTTAGTGCAACTTAATGAGAATGAAATTCAATGTGGTTTACAAAAATTGAAAGAACACTCTCAATCTAATTTAGTGGCATATCATGGACTTCTAGATGATTTATTAAATGCTATTCTAGAAGAAAATCTTCATTGGAGGCATAGATTAATGTCAATGAATTTTATAAGAAGCTTGGTTCATCCTGACCAAATATATTCACCGAAAATAGTGCGGTATTTTTTAGAAGCATTGATTCATGATTCGTTAGAAGAAAGAAAAATTGCGATTCGTACAGTAATTTATATGCTTAAGCAGCAAAAAAGAAAACATCCAAAGGTATTTTTAACATTTAACAAATGTATAACACGTGAAAAAATTACTTGGAAAATTCATTTAGGATACGTTTTGTTGTAGGTAACTATTGATATAAGGGAAGAACGCGAAAAAGAATTATTATTTACAGGTAAATCTAATGTTGTGATACCTGGAGAAAGGCCAGATAATGCGTGGTTGCAATATGACTACAATACACGTCCGTTAACATCAGATCAATGGAATGAACAAAGATTTGTTCATCAACCATATATTGGCTATTATACGTGGCCAAAAAAATTAGAGATTTATGCACCATCATCTGAACAACCAAGTTTTGATCCTAAAATTCGTAAATTAACAGATCATGAGATGGAGATTGAACGTTTCTTTAACGATCCTCAGAATGTGGAGAAACTTATTAAATTCTATAGTATCGAAGAGAAAAAGGATAAGGATAAATTTAACGTTTATAAATGTCTCTTATTTAAAAGTATTTTTCGCAATATTGGAATTACTCCCTTAAAACACTTTTTGCCACATTTGTGTAAATTAGTTACAGAAAAACAGGAAAGTAACCAAAGATGTGCTGCAGAAATTATTGCGGGTATAATCAGAGGTGCAAAGCATTGGCCGTTTGAAATGACTTGTGAAATGTGGAATGAACTGTTACCAATTATAAGAACAGCATTAAGTAATCTAGCAGTGGAAACTGTTGTAGATTGGAGTACGTGTTTTGCAACTGCCTTACAACGTAGAGATCCAAATAGACATCATTGGTTTTTGGAATGCTTGATGGAAGAACCTCCTTTAGGAGAATCTGAATCATCTTTTGTAGAATGTGGCCGTCTGTATGCTTTACAGAGAACCCTTAATCAACAATCATGGCGTGTTTCTCAATTGATGCAACGTTTACTCATCCGTTTAGAGAACAGATTATTAACAAATCCGTTTAGAAATTTAAGGGAACGTTTAGGATCATTATTAGTTATTGTATTTGAAGCAGATCTTAGATTTCCAAAATCCTTTGAGAATCAAACAACTCCACGAGCACAACATTTTGTGGATAAAGTAATTCCAAAATTGCAATTACTTGCTCAAGACACTATAGCGTTGATTAGCAGGGAAGAACATTCTCTAGCCTCGGACATGGCTAATGTTAATTTTAATGATTCTATTAAAAATTCTAAATTGGATGTAAACGAACGGGAAGCAGCTATCAGATTGCTTAAGATTATTTGCAAATGGATTATAGGTAGTGTATTTAGATCGCAATATGGAATATTACCAGGATTTTACGAATTATTCCCAATTATTTGCCAAATGGAAAATTATGAAACGGATGAAGAATTAACCAAAGTTTGTTCGGAAACTTTAGCTGTACTTGCACAAACAGTTACATTACCAAATGATATGTCAATAGCTTTAGATGCAATTGTAAAAATGTCCAAGCACTTATCATGGTGGGCAAGAGCCACTTGTTTAGAATTTCTTCAAGTTTTAATCTTTTATAACATGAGCATTGTGTTAAGCAAAGATGAATGGGTTAATTCTATTAAAGAAGTGGTTTTAAATTTATTAGAAGACATCCGCTTAGAAGTACGAGAAAAAGCTGGACATGTTCTTGGTGGATTATTACATTGTGCATTCATTCCAGAGCAAAAGGCTTTACTAGTATGTATGCACATAATTTAAAATTGTAATGTATATTTCAATCAAAGTTATAAAAAAAATATATAAAAATTTATAAATATAATATAATCATAAAAATTTCAGGAGAAATTCAAATTGAAAGCAAAAATAAAATTGCATAAAAAATGTCGTGCAATATACAATAAAACAGAAGCAGAAAGAAATGCAAATTTGGATGCAGTACGTTTGCGGCATGCAGGTGTTCTAGGACTTTGTGCATTTATTCGTGCACATCCTTATGATATACCAGATTATTTGCCTCCCGTTTTTGAGCATCTTGGTCTTCATTTGAATGATCCTCAACCTATACCAGTCAGTATATTTAAAAAAATAAAAGCAAAAGACTTATGATTATTGTTCTTCGAAGATATAATTAGATAAAATTCTAAATGCATTGTCCATTTTTAGACAACCATAAGAAAAACACTTGGCGATTTTAAAAGAACACATTATGATGGATGGACCGGTGTAAATGGGCATGCACAGCACTTTACAGAAGAACAACTGGCTGTGCTGCAAGATTTATCAGTACCACCTTCGCATTATGCGTGACTGAGAAATAGTATTTAGAATATTCTCTCTTTATATATATATATAAAAAATATAATATATATTTTTTCTTTTTAATATGGAAAAAAATTTTAATGAGAAAGTAAAGTTTACAATTACGGGAATCTTATGAAACTAATGATATAAATTATACCTTATACTTATTTAATTATAAAAAAGTGGTGTTGTGTGCTATAAAGACATGTTGTTTCTATCTGGCTTTGTTTATATTTATTCAAATAAATTGATATCAAATCACATATTTTCAATTAAATCATCACAAGTACAATTAATAAGTACAATTCATTATGATGTTCTTATTTATCTTTATATATAAAAAAAAAATATATATATTTCAAATCCTTAAATAATTTTTTATATGGAAATTAAGATTAGTTATTATCATTATTTATCAATTACTTTAATTGCTTGTTCTAATTATTATTCTTTATTAAAAATTTTGATTCATCATGATATATGGATATTTAATACATTTTTTGAGGATATAAATAAAAATTTTACATATTCCTTTATTTATTAAAAATTAAAAACTATAAAATTAGGCTTTGACTTTTATCAAAATAATTTTATTCTGAATTTTGAAGAATAAAAATCGAAGAACTATCTTTCTTAATAGGTACGATTAAATATATCATACTTTAGAATTTTAATTATATGAATTATTATTTATAATTATGATATATAGATTACTTTAAAATTATTTAAACTAAACATTGAAGTACTTACATTTTACATTATTTTTATTTATTTTTATTTATTTTTATTTATGCTTCTCAGGTTAAATACTATAATTAATATTCTACTCATATACGTAATCATATTTACATATTTCACAATTCAAAATATGCATCTGTAATCTATTGATTCTACTATTATCTTTTATTTTATTTATTTCAACGCAATATCGAGATAATGGCTGCTTAAACACTCTTTAACTATATGTTAAGTTTAATTAGATACAAAAAATATGAAATTTGTACAATTAACAAACACTCATCAATTAATCTATTAAAGTATAATCTACCATATCGTTTTATCTTACTTTTGTCAGATATACTATTATTTTTACTGCAATATAAATATTTCTCTCATCAACTCGATTACTAGATTACACTCAAACTAAGTCTAAAGACCGTATTGACGTATAGTATGGATAGTTTCCTTATTGCATTTGTAATTCATATTTTGTCCGTACTTGTCGTTGAAGTCGCATACGTTACGAGCGTAAAGTTGTGAACACTCTTAATGAAGTTTTCTTTCTATGAGTTTGCAAGTTTTAAATCAAGTTTTTAAATTCATACTTATTTAGTTCTAAAGAAGTGATATGTTATATAAGGAAATGTTTCTTCTATTTGGTTTTGTTTTTATTTATTTGAATAAATGATATCAGTCTACATATTTTTAATTAAATAATCACAAATATATAATTTATTATGATGTATTTGATTCTATTAAAAAAAAAAGAAAAAATATATATATATATATATATATTTCAAATCTTTAATAATTTAAATTAAAATCTTAAATAATTTTCTTTATGAAAATTAAGATTAGTTATCTTTATTATTCGTCGATAACTTTAATAACTTATCCTAAATATTATTCTCTATTATGAATTTTGATTCATTATAATATATGGATATTTGTAAATAAAAATTTTACACGTTTATGACGCATGAAATTGAAATAATTTGCACATATTATAGATTTGTATCTCTTTAAATATTGTTCTTTGTGCGCAGTTTTTAGGATATTCGAGGATCATGAATCGATGAAACAATAGATGTTTAGTTTATATGGAAAAATATTTTGTATATATTCGTAATTTCATCTTTATAAACTATAGTATGCAATTTGTAAAATGTGAAATTACTCGTAGAAAAACTATCCTTGTAAATAATCACCTCCATATCATGTAACGAAATCAGAATAGGTCTACGTAAATAATTATAAGTTATAGCCATTATTATACAAACGAAAATGAAATGGAACTATTTCAAGTAATATAATACTTACAGTTTACTGAGACATATCATTTTTATTCACACATTGTATAATGTGTATTAATTACACCATTGTATATACCCGCGTACTAAAAACTTCTTATGTATTATTATTATTATTATTATTATTATTATTATTATTATATTATTATTATTATTATTATTAATTAGCTGACGCGTAACAATGTATTACTAGCACAATATAAATTTGATATAATTTTTCGAATCCATTAATTTTTGCTATACTGACGATATTTTGTTATGCACATTAGATATAAGGTAACAAAACAATACGGTGACCTTTATCTTGTATAAAAGATACATTTTCTTTTTTAATTAAAATTTGACTATAACTTCATATATAAAAATTGTTAAATGTGCATGATTATCCTTATTTTCTATAGAGTTATTTAAATTTTGCATTATTAAAATTACCACGCCTCTCCCAATATATTTATGTATATATATCAAATGTTAATGTTAGAATAATGAAAACACTTTCTCCCATAATATACGCGCGTTTATGTATCATCAATGCAAAATAAACAATCGCAAATTTATAAAATACCTGATAGATCATTATTCATCCATAAAATTGCAATTGAACAATTGTATGAAACATAACTGTGTTTCGTTTATATCCTTAATGTCATTTCAATATGAAACAACGGCGAACGAAATGAGAGGCAACACGTTTAGAAATAAAATTTGAAAAGATATTTATTGAAATCAACATTTCACGAATTGTACTTCTACTAATACACACGCAACAGAACAATAAGTCTATTGTTAAAATGTTTGTATGGTTGAATATTTGTGAAATGTCGATTTTAAATATGTAACCGAGGTCAAAGTTACACAAAGAAATTTTTACAAATATAAGCATCTTCCATGTAATATACAATGTAAGAAGCGTGCAGGTGCTTATTTTAACATATTAATGTTCACTTTACATATAAGTATGTAACATATGTATGTGTTTGTATATTAGTGTTGAAATATTTATTAATATTATATTAAATTACGTTATTGATCAGAGAGAAAAAAAATGCACTAAACTTTCAACAGGAAAATAACGTAATTCTTTGACATATTTTAAAAATCGTTTGGATCATATAGGGGAGAGAAGCAGGTATATAGGGCCAATAACTATAAATTGTACATATTACAATTAAGCTATAAACTCAAAGTGCTTATTTTTCTAATATTCATACAGAAACTTATTTAATTTATTTTTTAAATTTGAATTGCCCATATACGCATCTTGCGCGTTTGAATATTGTAATACTAAGTCGACATTTCTATATATTGTTCACTTTCATACTAAGTAATCATATTTGAGTAATCATGTTTTTCACCCTTAAAAAAAAAATTTCGGCCAAACAATTGTTGTATAACTCTATAATAGAGTTGGTGGTCCATATGTGACAACATTTCACACTTCATATCTATTAATATTAACTGAAGACTTTTTTCCATATTTTTTGTCTCTGGTGATGAGTTTAATCGTTGCAGTATAAAACTGCTTTTCATAACATGTGTTTCTGTAAAAACAGAATAATTTATATTAAATGATAAGAGTTCAGTGGTAAGATAACATTTGTTAATTATATTTTTAATAAATTAATAAATCTTACTTTTGGTAAAAGAGAATCAAAATTACATTTCTCAGCAGCACCCAGACTTAGACGACTCAATAGGACGTCCATGTTCTATCTTAACCTTGTTTGCTGGATCACTTGCTCCACTCGAGGGTGGTCCTACTCTACTTTTAATTTCTGCAGCCATTGTCATAAATGCTTGTTCTACATTCAAAGCATTTTTTGCAGATGTTTCTAAGAATGGAATACCAAGTTGATCTGCATATTCCTAAAGAAATATATAGTAGAAAATAGAATAAAATAATCAAATAAAATAAAATAGTATAGATGGACACAACATGATAGTGTGCTTGTACCTTAGCTGTAGTATAATCAACTACTTTTTTAGTATGAAGATCACATTTGTTTCCAACCAGAAGTTTATTGACATTATCACAGGCATAACGATCAATTTCTTCCAACCATTGTTTGACATTATTAAAGGTATCTTGATCTGTGCAATCATAAACAACAATAATACCATGCGCACCTCTGTAATAAGAACTTGTAATTGTCCTAAATCTTTCTTGACCCGCTGTATCCCAGATTTGCAATTTGATTGTTTTTCCATCTAAATCAATTGTTCGTATTTTAAAGTCTACACCAATAGTACTGATGTAACTTTCTGTGTACGTATCATCAGCAAAACGTAATAGCAAACACGATTTTCCAACTCCAGAATCTCCAATTAACAATAATTTGAACAAATAATCACTGAAATAAAATTATATAAAATTTTATATAAAAAATTTTATAGAATTATACATAATAATTTATTACATTCCTATTACTATTATAATATATAAATAATTCATGTAACACAGATAATTAAATTCTCTTCCTTTATATTTCTATGAATCTTAGATATGATTATATTACAAATGATATATTTGTTAAAAAATTTACCTATAATATATCTTATGTATTGAAAATATATATGAATAAAATGAGAAAAGTATCATTATATCTTGGAAAAATTAAAAAAAAAAAAAAATCTAATTTCGAACCTGTATTAAATAGATATTTAATAACAGATGTTCATTACATAAAATATAAATAGCTTCATTGCTCCAATCAGTTAACTTCTATTGTTTAACGTTATTCAATATGTGCTTATTAAGATTACATATGTTTTTAACATATACATCTTAATATTGAACTATTTTAAATTTGTCAAACTAATAAAATAATTCATGATATTTTATTTGTACATCATAGCTGTACAAATGTTTACTTGTAATATCATTTTTTATATTGATAAGTTTAATTTTGTTAATTTTTTATTTTAATACAACAAAAGAAAGCTATATGTAAACGTATGAGAATGAACTTCTAAAATGGGGACGGTGGAAGGAGGAGGGAGAAGAGGGGAGAGGTGGATCTGTCAGACAGTTCAGCTTGAATTCTTTTAGATGATTAGACAAAAGAAAACTATATTACGTAGAATTGTTTTCATTAGTTTCGTCAAATCCTTTATCATCGCGATCAAAGAGAGAGAAAAATAAATGGGTTAAGATAGAAAAATTGCAAGGAAGATATCTGTCTACGATGTCTACGTAGAAAGAAGTTTACTTACTATTCAGGATTCATCGTGGACATGCTATGTCGATATAATACGTTCACTGATATTCGTATATATTTTTCACCTCAAATCTATAAACGATTCACGTTAAAACGATACAACCTCACGAAAAGCAAATCTACAGATTCACTAATCACGTTCTTTAATGCGAAGGAACTGTAACAATGGCGGTCGTAGCAACTCCTCCCAACGAACGAATGAGACGACCACCATTGACGTAATGCCAGAATGGCAGCAGGTGCTGTTTCACTCCCTCTACTTGACGGGAACCGAGCAACTTTAGAAAAACATGACGTCTGCGCATAATTCCCCTCTCATTGCTTCTTCGTTTATATGTATTTTTTTTTTTTTTTTTTTTTTTTTTTTTTTTTTTTTTTTTTACTTCAATTTTTTATTTCTGTTTCTCTATACGATAGATTCTATTGATAACTATAAATATTAATTAATTTTGTATTTTTGTTTTTTATTTCTTTTTTTTTCTTTCTTTTAGGAAAAGTTCTATTATCCAAAGCAAGCGTACAAATGAAATTATCAGCAAAAAAATACTGACTTAAAAATAAAAATTATATCTTTGTGTTTTTATTATTTATTAATAAAAAATATGATTATATGTATTTTATATATATATATACATATCGTTTCTTTTCTTTAATCATCTTTTACCTTTAAATCCATTTGAATTATTTCATTGGCGTAAAAACAATTATGGCTACTTTCCATCAAATTATCAAAAGCCAATCGGCGATCATCATATATATTTATTATTCATATATCGATTTTTTTATTTTCAATTTTAAATTATATTTTACATATTCTATAAAATTACGTTTGTTAAAATAAAATTTTTTAAATATTTTGTTATATATTAATTTTTATTTAGTATACAACGAACTGTTTCTAGGATCGAGTTCATGTTATACATTCAAGATGGGTGACTCGATGACTCTGTTATAATATGTTGTAATATGATTTTATAATACTCGGTGTAGTCCATTTAAATCGTGTTATAGTTTAAGTTTCTAAGTGTTTGTAAATATAATAGTCCTTTAAATAAGTTATCTTTTAAATGTTGATAGTAGTACTAATATGTATTTAATACTGATATATCAATGAAAAAAGTTGATATTATTTATCTAGAGAATCAGTCTTGAAGCTGTCAGAGACTGTAATGATAGAATTTTCTTTATTTTTAGAAGTATTAAAGGTTATCTTTGATGTCATTAAAATATTCACAAGCAGTTGACACATCAAAGGTTCCTTTTAGAAATGTAGATGGAAAGAAACTAGGATTAAGCGAAGGCTGTTCAAGCCCAAACTTTGAATCCTATGGTGTTATAAAGTTTATATTACACAATGATGAACCAGTAAATATTATTGCCAGCGTCTTATCACTTTTCTGCATAACATTACTGTTGTGGATTATATTTAATAGCCTTGTATCTTCTCTTTTATCTACTTTTACTTTGATATTATACTGCAAATATTACTTTACTTCTACAAAGAAAGGTTTATCTTATTATAGAATTTCTTATACGAATATAACTTCTTATATATTAAATATTTGGTTAAATATTTCTTTTGATTTATTCAGATATATTATTAATAGTACCGTCAATCGGTATACATATTACTATAGAGAAAACATTTGCTGGTTTTAATTCATATACATTTTTACCTTGGGATACAATAGAAGATTTATTTATCAATGAAGTAATTATAAGAGTAAGTGAAATAAATAAGTTATAGAGAGAGAGAGAGAGAGAGAGAGTGTGTGGGTGTGTGTGTGAGAGAGTGCGCGCGCACGCGTATATATATGTATATATATATATATCAAAAATGAAAGATATATTATTTTCAGCAAAGAGTCTTGTATTATTTGACATTTATAGTGAAGGAATCAATTAATGGTAGAGATCAAATAAGATTGGTTCCTTTATTCCAAGATCTTTTACCTGAGAGAAAATGCCTGGAGTACATATACATAAAATTAGCGAATTTGATTGGCTTGAACAACAAGAAGGATCTACATTAACTGTACCTGGGTCTTATTGGCTATGTTATAAAAATAATATTTATAAATTCACTTTTAAGTATCATCGTACAATTAGGTAATATATTACATGGCTTCTTGACATAAACTATATTTTATTTATATTTACTTATTTTATTTTAGGAATTCTAAGGAATTCATCTATGGAAAAGAATTAATGAAAATAATCAGAAGAATTATAAAAAGTCAACCATGTCAAGGGCAACAGTTTCGTACAAAACATATTCTTGTAACATACAGTATCCTTTGTATAATTTGTAAAAAAAAAATATATATATATTTAAAAGATAAAATTAATTTTACAAGAATATCAGATATTTTAAATTAAATCCAAGATTATTTTTCACAACCATTGCGTTATAATTAAAAAAAAATATATATATATATATATGTTTCTTTAACAGTTACTTCTAGATCATACATCATGGACACGCCAGGATAAAATGTTTGCCATTCTTAAATTTCAGAAACATACAGAAGCTGCTACGGTTTCACGAGCAATTGTACTTACTGTAAAAATTTTTAAAGATGAAAGCTATATGCCAGATGGCATAATTATTTATTCAGAAACTGAATCAAGAGCAATTAAATCTTTAAACCGTACTAGCAAAGATAATGGAAGAAAAAATATAGAAAGTGAATGTAAGGTAGATACAAAAACTTCAAATGCTGATGAATTAAGAATTAATACTACGGATACAAATAAGCATGTAAATAATTTAAGTTTATATCATGATCCAAATAATTTGACTTTATCAAATGTAAACAATGAAAACATAACAGATAAAGGCAATATAATAAAATGTAATAGGAAAGCCTCATCGAATGTTTCTTTAATAAATGAATCGGTAAATATAGAAAACAAAGATGCACATAAAAACAAAAACTGTTCGATATCATTTAAGAAAAAAGAAACAGAAAAGAATGAATATCAAAATAGTATAGAGAAATCATCTTTATCAAATAAGATCGAATTCCAAGAAATAATGCAACATGAAGAAATTGAATTACAACAAATGAACGATAACTCGTCAAATAATATAATAAATTCAAACGATGAAGGCGTTATAGATTCTGTGAATTTACCATATCAATATCTCATCGAAAAAGAAATAGAAAATGCAAAAAAGAAAGTTGTTCGTATTTCTTTGTTAAATGTTAATAAATCGATTTCAATAATTGCAAATCAAGAATTGAATGCAGATTCTACAATAAAATCTGAAAATAAGCATATTAAAAAAGTAATGAAAGAAAACAATGTAAATAATAAGAATTACATAAAACATAAAGTTTCTGAAACAGCACAGAGTAATGAAGAGCAATGTACAAAATCAACAAAATATCTTTCAGCAAGTTCGAAAGAATTGGTAAATGATCATGATAAAGCAAATAAAGATCATAGCAAATCTAAAAGAAATGGAGAATTGGAAAAAAAAATAGATGATAATACAGTAAAATCCTCTAATATTACTGATTTAATAATGAAAGGTCGTATGTTTATGATTCAACAGGATCAAGACATTGTATCAGTTGTAGAACAAAAAACAAAATCAGATATAGATGAAGTTTTAGAAAATTCAGAAAAATTCGAAACTAAAGAGGGAGAAAAATGTTTATTAAATTCTAGTTTGTTGAAATTGGAAAATTTGATAACAATGATTGAAGTGCCAAAAGAAAGTATTAAAAGTAATAATGAGAGTAAAATTACAATAAATAATAATTTATCCTCAAATTCAATATTTATAACAAAAGATTCTATTAATGATCAGCATATAGAAATACCAATAAACGTGATGGATTCGTCCACAATTATTAATTCACAAAATATTGCTACATCAAGCAAGTCGTTTATTCATAATGAAGAACATGAATCAAATATGAAAAATATTGTTATATGTGATGCAACAACAAAATGTAAAGAAAATGTATTAGAAAATATTGAAGGTGAAAAAAATATTACTTCGGAGATGCAATATTGGAATAGCGAGTCTACAAATCTTTTTGAAGAAACATCAAATTCTTGTAAAAGACTTGATATAAAAGATCATTTAATAACAAATGTTGAACATGATTTAACTGTTTCTGAAGATCATATAAATAGTAACAAATCTAAAAGTGTAGAAGCTACTAATAATTGCAATATTACTTCGAACAATGTTTCAAATGTTCCAAGAATAATATCAAGTCAAATTATAACAATAGATGAAATGCCATTAGCGTTACAAAATATTGTTAAAGAAAAATTATCGAAACGTAATACATCTACAAATCATAAATCAAATTTGGACTATAGTTCATCACATATTACAAGATTAACTTCATCTAATAAGTCAGCAGTATTAGATGTAACGAGTAAAGTAGAATTTTTGGAAACAGAATCTTTGTCTAATGTGAAAAAATGTTTGACTCCATCATCTGATAATACCGTGACAAAATATAATAATGCATCACTTATATGTTCAAATGTTGAAGACACAAAAGAAACAGAAATATCACGTAAAAAAAGAAAAAAATCAAATGATTATGATGCAAAGAATCAATCTACTGAAACGGAAAATAATAAAACAATACTATCTACTCAATGCAAAATATATTATCCAAAAAACAAAAGAAGACATAGAAAAAGAAAAAAACAAGATTATAAATATAATACAAAGATGAAAGTAAAAATGATGAAAATGTCAACTCATACGTCTGACGCAGTTAAAACAAAAAATTCTACTTTACCAAACAAATTACAAGACATTACAGAAGAATTTTATCAGGATTTAATGCAACATGGTAAACATAGTAATAATACTTTTGATCAAAAAGCTTTGAGGCATACAAGATCATTATATTTACAAACAGATATAAAAAATGAGGATAAACGCATAGAGATGTTAAAGTTTATAGAAGATATTACAAGAGGTGTCAAAGTTGTTGTAAAGCGTATGAGTATAAAAAAATATTATCAGTATTTTAGGAAATAATTCCTCATTAATCTACATAAATTAATAAATTGTATTATATGATAAAACGTCTAAATAATTGCTTAAATAATATCTATATTAATTGTATTAGAGACTGCTTTCTCTTATATAATATTAATAATAAATTATATTCTATACAAATATACATTCTGTATTGTAACGCTTCTTATTTAATCATAGTTACAAGAAATAAGTGATGACCAAATTACATATGAAACAGTTTATTTATTTCACAAAACTTCTCCTTTTCAATTTGTTCTACAACCATTTTTAGATTATCAATTTTACTTAACATTTTTTTTAACTGCATACCTTGATGTTTGTATGGCACATTTTGTTTCTTAGACGCAATATTTAAAAGTGCATTTTGCTCTTCTGTTAGAGGCTGTACATCATGACAAACTTTTATATTTGGTATAACTTTCACCTTCTGTAATGTGCATCATATAAAATAAATAAATTTATAACAATAATTATATTAAAAAGAACATAAATATAGAACATGTTAATTTTAAAAGTAATCATTACCTGTATATCAGTGGTTAATCTAATACATTTTTCTAATTCTTCAGCACATAATAATGGATAGCGTTCTCGAGCATCACAAACTTCAAACAGTGCATCTTCACATTTTTCTTCTAAGTCATCTGAAAATGTCTAAGTAAAAATATTCTATCATATTGAAAAGCGTTATGTATTTAAATGTATTTACTCATTGTTATTAATTTTATTTCGTCTATGCAATTCAGAAAATAATATTATAGTACATTGATTTATTTGAATAAAAAAATAAAAATATAAATATAAAGCGTTCAATATGTACGATTTCAAATGTCATTAAACATATATTCAAGAAGAATTATACAATTTATAGAAGAAATGTTGCCAACTGTATAATTCAAAAGATAACGACATATTATAACAATATTATTTTTGAAATACAATTGCTATTAAAAAAAAAAAAGGAAATATATGGATAAAAAATTATATATTATAATATTTGAAAATATTCGTATGGAATGAAACAAATATTTTTACAATAATAATTAAATAAATTATCCTGAAGGATAAAGAATCGTTTATATGTATCGCGGCTCATTTTAAATGTTTTATCTGATGAAATATTCAAAGGAAGCAATAGTTACAAATTTGTTTTAACAGGTGTATCATTAAACGGAAATCAATTTTGTTAATACTTCCGTCTATGTGGCAGGTTCTGTATTACTTCCAAGTGAATTGCATACTTTCATGTGAGCTTAAATGTCGTATCGCCATTAGTGTACGGGATGCCGTTATCTTGAACGATTGAAGAAACAGTTAACTAAATTATTCTTTCTTTTTCCTTATTTCATTGGTATACAAAGAGTATACGAACGAATGTTCTTTCGTGTTTTCACAAAATATATTTGTGGCAATCGTAACTTTATAAAACCCCTTTTAATTTTTTATTTCCTATCGTTATCATTTGTGTAATGGGGTATCTTAAATCCATAGGTACTGCTTTTATTTACACAGCTCTTTTATTAGCTGTGATTACATTTTTACCAGGACTTCCTCCAGATGCTAAGTTTTTAGAATACAGGTACAGTCGTTTATATATACTTTCTATAAACTTTCAATAAACATCTAAGATAAACATATTTTAATAAATATTTTAGCATAACACCGCCAACTAAGCTAAGTGAAAAATTAGATAATAATCGCATAAATGGGATAGAATTTTTGCATATTGGAAAGTTCAAGGGTCCTGAGTCTTTTGATTCTTATAATGGAGAATTATATGTCGGCTTACAGGGAGGCTATGTTGTTAAAATCGATGAGAAAGGAATTATACCTTTTGTAAAATTTGGTGGAAAATGTGGTAAGTTGATAAGTTTTTAATTACCATTTATATTTATATAATTATCAATTACTTTTCTATAAAGTATTAAAACATAATTTTGCTTTTATTTATAATTGTGCAAATGATAATTAAATTTATCAAAATTTATAGATGGAATCTTGCAATATTATGAATGTGGTAAAGTGTTGGGTATAAAGTTTGATAAAAAAGGCAATTTGTATGTTATTGACACTTATTTAGGTATTTTTAAAGTTGATCGAAGTGGAAATTATCAAAAAATAATTGATATATCTAAACCAATAGATAATAAAATTCCAAGAATACCTAATAGTTTAGATATAGCAGAAAATGGAGATATATTTTGGACAGATTCTAGCACAGATTTCCCATTGTATGATGCTGTTTATACCATGCTTATTAATCCATCTGGAAGGTATAATTTATTTTTTATAATATTTAAAATATTTTTTAATATTTATAATATAATAAATAAATATATATTCATTTATATACATTTATATTATTATATTATTATTTATTACAGACTTTTTCGATATAATGCAGCTACAAAGACCAATGAAGTGTTACTTAAAAATTTGGGATTTTCAAATGGAGTAAAATTAAGTAAAGATGAGAGTTTTTTAATTATATCAGAAACATTAACTTCACGTATTATTAAATACAATTTGAAGGGAGCTAAAGCAGGACAACAAGAAATATTGCTCGAAGGTCTTCCTGGCATCCCTGATAATATACATACTGACAATCATGGTGGTTTCCTAGTTAGTCTATATACTTATATAGATTCAGAAAATCCTCAATTAATGCAAATATTAATACCACATCCAAATTTAAGAAAAATGATAGTAAGACTTTTCACATTGATAGAAGCTCCATTTAAATTAATACAAAATGTTTATCCAAATTTTTACACAGAAAGAATTATTCATGCAATTGGTTCGTTTGAAACATTAAGTTTTTTGACAGAACCTAAATCGGTAATATTACATTTGGATTCCAAAGGAAAACTTGTTGATGCTGCATATTTAATAAATGAAATGAATGCTTTAAGTTCTGCTTTTATTCACAAAGGATATTTATGGCTTGGATCACCACATAGTGAATATGTAGCTCGAGTACCTTTAAAACAAGTCTTTCCTCATTTAGCACAAAAGGAAAAATTAATGCATCATTCAAATATACAAGATACAAAGGAACGTCCAAAAACACATAGTACAACGGTAAAACCGCAAACTGTAAAGACTCCAACCGTTCAAACATTATCAACAGAAAAACCTATAACCAAAACTGCAAGAAGTACAGAAACTTCTACTTCAATTGGAACAAGTCCCAAAACATCTACTAATCAGGAAAAAATAGCTACTTCCAAACCAAGTACAACGTCAGTACCAAGTACTACTGTCAAACCAAGTACAGCATCAGTTCCAAGTACTACTTCCAAACAAAGTACAACGTCAGTACCAAGTACTACTTCCAAACCAAGTACAACGTCAGTACCAAGTACTACTTCCAAACCAAGTACAACGTCAGTACCAAGTACTACTGTCACAACAAGTACTACTGTCAAACCAAGTACAACATCAGTACCAAGTACTACTGTTAAACCCAGTATTGTATCAAAAACAACTCCAACTCAAAAAGCAACGACAGGTGCAACTAAGCCTACTGCAAAATCAAATACTGAAACGACTTCAAAATCTAACAATAAGGAAATTAAATCAGAAACAGCAAAAAATAAAGTAATTTCTGATGTTAAGTCAGAAAATATAAAAGAAATAAATTCAAAATCAGAGATAAATAAACGAACAGTTCAAAATAATCAATTTAAAGCTCAAAAGCAAGAACATCAAAATACTGAATCTCCTAATATAAATAATAATAACATTCCAAAATAAAAATTAATATTAAGACAATTATTTAAAAAGTCAAATAAGGCAGGGTTGTTGTTTTATATTATGTTTTATGTTTCAAGTTTATTTAATTATAAGATAGAATTTTTATATTTCAAAGTAATGCATATTCAATTCTCTTAAATACATTCCATAAAGATTTGTGACACAGTTAATTTTTCATTATAATGGTTCCATTGTAATAATGAGTAAGGCAAAAGATGCTTATATAAATATTTGTTAAAGACTGTGATTTATATTTAAAAATAAGCATGAAATTATTTTGTTTTACAAATTCTATATAAATATATGTATATTTAGGCATGTGACCGCAAGATTATGTTCTCGATGTAGTAACAAATGTAACAAAGGATTATGTTCAAAACTATTTGAGATATTAACAAAATCTTTTAAATTCTTAAAAATAATTTTAATTTAATTTAACTGTCAAAATGAATGAATTCAAAATGACAGACATTTCAAAAATTAAACCTTTTATAAAAAATTATATACAATATCGAATTAAATTAAAAAAAAATAAATGAACATTGTGCAATAATGTTTACAATAGTATTAGACATTGACGTGAATTATATCGGTCGTGCCTATTCTGTGGTCCACACAGAGAAATCTTTGTTTATATATTCTGATTCTATTGATCGTATAATAAGGTCAATTAGTTAATAAGACGTAGTTTTAAATGTTTTGAGATAGTTGGAAATTAATTATCTCAATTAAGAATTTTTTAAGATAATTAAAAATTATAAGAATATAATGTTTATTTATCGAATGAATTCTTCGTTCATCTTTAATGATATTTATAATTTATTTCTATTTTTATTGTAAAGAAATATGTGGAAATAGGAATGTGTTAAAACGTAAAAAGGAAAAATGAAAATAAATTTTCATATGTTAATTCATATTTTAATATATCATATAATAAGTATATATACATATAAAAATGAAATATTTTTTCTATGAATTAATTTTAATAAAATTAAGATAATTATTACTTTCAATGCTCGACATGTTATATCGTAACTATATATTTCACAATAAAATTATTGTTTGATGTTTATTGATGTTCTTTCAAAGATATATCTTGGATATATATTAATAGGGGCATTAATTTTTTTATTGTATAATATTTATAAACATGATTTACATTTCAAAACTACAATTTTGTTTTGATAAAGTATATAAAATTGAAAATATTGAATAGATCTATTTAAATATTAAGCTGTTTTGTTACAAATATTGGCAATAAAGATTTTAATTTTTCACTTAAAAATAATTTAACCTTCCATAAAAATGTTGGCTTTTTAACCAAATGCCAATATCCATTTCTTTTGAATTGTGCAAATTTCTCTGCTTTGACTAAAGACTTGTAATATATTAATGTAGATTCGTTATTTAATAAATAATCTTTATCATTGCATATTGAACCAAAACCTAGCTTTACTAATTCTTCTGCGATATTTATAGATTTCTAAAAATATTTAATATAAAAAATATAACAAATATATAACGTGTATAATGAAATATAATTATAAAAAGTATTTTTATGTACCTGATTTTTTTCTGAAAAGGTAACAATACAATTTACATAATCCTTTTTTTTAACTAATGGAAGAAATGTAATGTTTTTTCCACTAATTACAATTTGTAACCAACTTATACCTGTAATAATATTTTGGAGTATGTTTATAAGATAAACATATTAATAATTAATATTATTTATTAAATAATATTATTTATTAATTAGATAAATTATTATATTTACCATGATTAGTTGTGTTAATGCCAGCTAATTTTATTGGTAAGTACTTGTCTCTGCCAAATCGTGGGAAAGGTATCAAAGGTTTATGATCTACCAAAAGCAATGTACCATATGAAGGATCTATACGTGCTACACGTCCTTGTAATTCTGTATTTCTTAGAAAATGGCGTGGTACATCAGATGGTTTTTTAAATTTTGCAAACTGGTTGGTAATAATAAAAAAAAAAAAAAAATAAATATCACAGATAAACAATTAATCTAACAAAAAAACTGTCATACATACTGGCCTTATTTTATATAATGCGAATAATAAACTAATTCCAGTGATGCCATAGCTAATAAACTATAGAAAAATAAATATTAATATAATTGAAATATTTTCCATAAAGATAAAAATTACTCTTGTAATATTTAATTAGCTTACCACTACTGCTCGATTATTTTGTTCCATAAAAATAGTGAACTTTTGAAAGACAGTAGGCATTTTTTCTTTCTCCATGATTTCTATTTTATTATTTCTATTTTTCTATAATTTCTATTTTTATAACGTATATCACCTTTCTTAAATTTTGTAAGGTTAAGTACACTGTACATACATCTGTTTCATAACATTCATCATTTCTCCCGGTATAGATATTATGTGTAGGAGAATAATATATCGAAGTAAAACATTACTACATATATATTAATAATTTTAAATTTAGGCGTAAATACGAAATAAGATCGTATTGAAAAATATTAAAAAAAAAAAGTATAGAATAAGTTGGGACGCAGTTGTACAACCATAAATAAAGAAAAATCTAAATATAATTACAATTATGATAAACGTATCTTTTACAGACAGTTAATTGTTACTTCATGTTAGAATAATATATCCTTAAACGTATATTAATATTATTTTATAGTTTTATTAATTGTATTTAAAAGTTACATTTGAAAAATTTTTCAAATAACAATTAATTTGATCGCGCACATGGCAAGACGAGGATGTGCGCATGCGTCTAATACATTCACTTGTTTCACTTTCATAGTTAGTATCTGTATGAAACGTACATATATGCATATGCTTCATTAATATGTGTTTGTATGTTCATGTGCGCACACGTAGCGCGTAAAGCAACGACAAGTGACTAAAGAGAAGAAGACACTAAAATTGTAGTGTCGTCAAAGCTATCACGACAAATGTTTTAATTATTATTTTTTCATTTTGCTACATTTATTTTGTATATTAGGGAATAATTCCTAAGATTTTGTAGAAGGAAGAAATAATTAGAAAAAGATGTTTCGAGAGGGACAATACATAGAAGTGATAAAGGTATTTTGTCCTGCAACAGCTGTTGACAGCTGTCAAAATGATCACGTTGTTTTATATTCATCATTATAAAAGCAAAAGCTGTGGGTGTGTTTTCAGGCTTCAGACAATTGCGTGGCGACGGTTGTCGTTACTGTGCAAGAACAAATTATTGAAATAAAGAAGAAAAAGATATCTACCAACAAGTGGCTCGATCTCGAAGATTGGGCGGCGGTTTATAAAATATTGGAAAGAGTCATTTTACGTAACTGCAAAAATGATATTAGCGAGCAATGCCGTAGAAAATTCGAAGGGTGTCAATGGAAAAAATCTACAAGACAATTAGAGATAACGTAAGAAAAATATCAGTTTTATTCGAAAGTAATTCTCTGATATTTATCTTGTACGTGTTTAAATTAAAAAATTAAATTGCAGATGTACAATTGATTCCTTTGAATGGACCAAAGATACATCATTGTTAACGATTAGAGTAAATGTATCACCTGCAAGAAGAAAGTTAACAAAGAATGATATACATGAACAAAGTTCGGGTGATGAAAAGCCAACTTCTAAAGAATTAGTAGATAATTTAATAAAGAAGGAAATAGATCTAGAAAAACCTGATAATCATAGCAGTTTGCAAATAGAACAGTCAAATTATTCTCCTGATCAGGCATTAGAAGAGTATGTACCAGATTCACCTATAAAGAAAAATTCTCCTCCTTTAAAATATATACCAAGTAGAAAAAGTACACTGCAGAGTATGCAAATGACATCTAATGAATATACACCAGTGCAATCATGTAATGATGTTTTGGATAATGTTCCATATGTACCTAACTCCATTAAAAATTTCAATGCTTCTTACGAAGCTTATGAACCTCATAGTATTACTTCTATGGAATTAGTAGAAGAATATGTACCTAATTCTAAAGGTATAAAGCCTTCGGTTGAAGAATACGAGCCTAATTTTAGAGGAAAGTTAATGAAATTTGATGAAAGTTATGTACCATCCAGTGTACAAATTTCAAATGAGAATGTAAAAAGAGTACAAAAGATAGAAAAATTAAAGTCACGTAGAAAAGGAACACTTATAAATAAAAAGAAAACAGAACTCGTTTAGTACGAACAGAATGGATTGTATAAACTGATCATCGTGAAAATTACTTTTGATAAATGAATTACTTATAACATAAGTGGGTATGTGAGTGTGCGTATAAATATATATATATATATATATATATAAATAGTTTTATTATAATATTAATAAAAAAATAATGATACTGTATCGCTTTAATAAAATGTATATTCTTAGAATTGATATTATCAATCGATTCTCGATGATTTTTTAAATCGTTTTCGGTTAAGTCTACAATCGAGAACTTAAAAAATATTTAATAATAGAATCAACTTGATTACACGTTTATTCATTATTATCTTCTGTCTCAGAAGTTGGTTCGTCGATCAAGTTTTGTATCGGCTCGCATTTATTTTCGTTTATTTCATTTATAATTTCTTGTGTTTCTTGCTGTTGCTGTTCTTGTTCTTGTTCTTGTTCTTGTTCTTGTTCTTGTTCTTCTTCTTCTTCTTCATCATCCGTGTCATCATCAGCACCAGGATGAGCAGGAACTTTATGTACTGGGCTACCAGTTGTTTGCATACTACCTGGTTTTTGCCACATTTTTTGTGATTCCTTATATTGAGAAAGAAATAAAATTTGATTATATAAATGTAATTGTACATTCATTATAAATTATTTAGAAGAAAAAAAAAAGAAATTTATATATGGAATGAAACCTTACTTTTATACCGCTCACTTTTTCCATATAATAATCGTAAACGAATTTAGCCATATGTGGCATGTCTTCTATTTCCATTGGAGATGCCGATGGAATAGCATCATTTAATCTATCAGTAGGATAAGTTTCTTGTGGTAAAAGTTGAAGCTTTAATGGTCGCTGCATCAGTTGATTGAATGCAGGCGTAAGCTCGAAACAATTTTTAAAAAGGGATACTCTGGCAAAGACGTATAGACCTAGTCGTGCTCTTGACATTGCTACCACAAGACGTCTAGCATCCCTTAAATGACCTACTGCTCGTGTTTTTACGAGAGATAATATTATATAATCATTTTGCTGCCCCTGATATTTATCAACGGTTGTTACTTTGTTTGGCCGACCTATTAATGGATTATTTGCACATCTTATATTTATTACATCTCTTATAAGGTGTTTTTGACCGTTATATGTAGTTAATATACTAATTTTATCCGCTGGATAACCCAAAAGACGCATGTACATAAACACAGCAACACAATATTCTGCTTCAGCGAGATTTTGATAAAAATATGCACTAGGCTCACTTTCTCCAATACCATTGAAATCTTCGACATTAACCAATTGAAAATCGTAAAGGAAACCTGCATTTGCCACTAAATATTCAGCACTACGTTCTACGTGTAATAAATTACCAAGCTTTTTGTATCGCCAATTATATAAATTACATATACTTGGCCTAGCACGTCCTTGGCCATCTAAATCAACCGTTGGAACACCTAATCTTACGAATCGTGCAAAAAGAGACTGTTCCATATTCGAATATTTTTGGAATGCCATATTTTTAATAACAGGTGGTAACTGATGATGATCGCCAATCATTATCCAACGTTTTAAACGATTATAACCATCTTGAGGATTTTGAAGTAATAACGGAATGAAAGTTTCAATTTCTAAAATTTGTGCAGACTCTTCCATTAGGATGTTGTCATATTTGAAACCCATATCCACAAGTTCACGCCTTTTTAAAGCTGCGTGAGTACATGTCATAGCTATAACCTTTGCTTCCTTCACTAGTAAATATTTAGATCTATCAAGTCCGGATCTGAGCAATTCGAATGCTCTAAATTCTTCTAATTGTGCGAATATTCTTTCAATATATCTATAAACATAATGTACTTAGATTATATATATATATATAGAATGTAATTATTAGATATTACAAAGAGATGGAAACGACATATGTATGTACCGGAAACAACTACGAGCAATCTCTATGTCTTCCTCAAACGTCTTATGTTTAAATAATGGTTGTGGTGCATTATCGAAAAATTTATGGAATGGAAATTCTTCATCCACGATAAAAGCCGTCGACGACGAGGTTGATGATGCGTCTGATCCCTGTTTTTGTTTAATCCTAGTCTCAAAACGTTCCCAACGTGTTTGTATTTGATACATAAAGAAATGTCCTGCTGTCTCGCAAGTATATGCTACATCGCCCTTCACATTCAACGATTCCTTTTAACAAATATTAGTAAAATAATGTCAAAGTTCTTCGTCAAATTATAATTTATATAATAATAATAAATTTAATAAATTAATATAATATGATAAGATTGATATATTACCTGTAGTCTTTGTACTTCCATAAGTAGATCTAAACGTTTAGCTAGCACATAGTTTACTCTACCATATCTACTGAAATCTTTTTCAGTTTCTAATGCCTCTTCTCCATGACCAAGACGTAACAAATGACGTTCATCGATATCAAGTGCCATAATTTTTTCAAACAATTGATTTAGTGCTTGATTCGAATGCGTTACAATGAGTGTTCTTTGATAAGGAAAATTATGATAAAGATTAGATATAATTTGAACCGCTACATCAGTTTTACCAGTACCAGGTGGACCTACTACAAGCGTTAAACCTGGTTGCATTCCAGCTCTGATGGCTTCCACTTGTGTTGGTGTAAAAGGGATTTGATTTCTGCAATAAATATCAAATATATACATAAAATAACGTAATTTAAAGAATAACAATATCATGGACAAATAATTTTTTTTTATACGAACTTCTTAGGTTCATTAGCTTTGTATGGGCCTCGGCTAGGAGGTACGTGAGGTTCAACTATAATAATTTTGTCAACATGTTCATTATTTTGTTTAGCGATAACATCTTCGAACGTCAATCGGAAAGGTCTAACGAGTTTTTCTTGTTCATCGCATTTCACTCTAATCTCATAATGTGGAAAGCTAGACCGTAAATGTTTTATATCGAGAAACGTATCGTTGAAGTCCATCGTTGCTATTTCATTCGGCATTCTGTTAATAATCATAATGATTAATAAATATTGTTCACACTATCTCTTGATAATGGAATGTTAATAAAATTCCATTTGTCAAAGATCATATACCTAGAATAACGAGCAGCACCAGGATCACCATAACCAAGTATAATATCATGAAGCCAATCCGGAACAACACATTCCGTGTTCATGAGTTCTCGTATAGTCTCTAAAACAGCTTTAAAGTTATTTTCTTTAGGCTTTCGTCTCATTATTACGTTAAATCCTTCGTAAACATCTTCACCACCGTGACTAGCATTATCCATATCAATTCGATATTGATTAGAGTCTAACCATACTCTGTAAGTTCTCGTATCTCCTGGTAAAATAGGTCTTGGTTCGGGACCATCTTCAATAACTCTTCCATTGGAATCTAACATACCTTCCACTTCACATCCACGTACTGTCGCTAAACCAACTTGTGGTATAAAAGGAAGCTTATGACTGTATTTTGTACCTATTAGGATAACAAAAATCTGTTGAAATCTTTCTCTCTCTCTCTCTCTTTCTTTAGATATAAATGTTAATTTTATAATCTCAAAGTTACGAATAATTATAATAACGTTAATGTTACCGATCGGATTTTGTGGTTTCACTGTAATAAGAAAACAAACATCGTGCTTCCGAAGATTTTCCCATTCTGATTTGATCTCCTTTCGAACACTCAAATTAATCGTGACATCGGCACGTACTCGAGATGGTCTCTTTTCACCGATATTAGGTTTTGCTACTTCAACGACTGCAAATTGTGTAATCGGTTGTGCCATTCTGGCCCAACCACCAAAATATACACCACCGTCCTCAGCTTGCCTAAAAAAAAAAGTAACATTATTCCAGTGTATAAGAATTGTAATATGATTTGGCTTATCGTAATTTATATGAATCACATACCATGGACTCAATCTACTCACAGCGTCTTCGATATCTTGGCGTATTTCATCTGTAAATGATAATGAAATCAATGTAAACATATAGACATTTCGAAAATATAGACATTGAACATACATACATGTGGATTCCAAACGAAAAAGATTAAAGTTTCTTAAGAGATAATCGTGGAGAGTTAAAAATTGTAAGTTTAATTTCGGCAAAGCCAAACAGCCTTCGCCTGAAAAATATTCGGTTGGAACGATACTTTCATTCCAAATGATATCCTCGGTTGGATAAAGTGGCATTTCATTTAATTCTTCGAGCTGTGATGCTCTACGTTCGTGTCGCGATATCTGAAATAGAGAAGGAAAAAAATTTTTGTAAAAAAGAAAAGAATAGAATTTCGCTTTTGAAAATACGAGTAAAGATTGCTTTTAAATTACCAATAGTTCTCGAAGAAAATCTATGTCCAAGCGATACCAATTTTCATTTTTCTCCCTTTCCTTCGGTGGTACCAAATTCAAATAACTTGCAATAGATTTTAATTCTTCTTGACTAAAAAGTAAAATCAACAAATGTGTAGATACATATAAATATATTTTCATTCTGTCAATAGAATAAATTTATATTTAATGATAATATATATTCACCTGAGAGATCCAAAATGTTTATTAAGCGCATCTCTGGTATCTACGCTTGCTACGTTTGCCAAGGCAAAATTTCGTAGATCACGAAATTTAGCGAAGACCGCTTTCTGTATTTGGAAAAAAAAAATACATATACAGATTTTACAATTCATATACATTTATTATACATAGAAATGATCGATACGTCATATGCGTACATATATCATCTATACCTGAAGGGATGTAATTTTGGCATAATGTAATTGAGTCATATCGTGATCGGTCAAAGGATCTCCCGTTTCTTCGCTAATTTCAAATCTGGCATAAAACTTTAGCATTTCCAGGAGCTGAAATTATCGATTGTAATATAATTATTCTTTTTTTTTTAGCGTATTAAAATATTTCATAATATATAGATATACAACAAATACACACACACACATACATGCATCGTTACAAAGTTCATCAAGCTCTAATAATAGATAATCAAATATAAATACATATAATATATATTCTCTAATCGGTTATACGAATAATAATTAATTTTTTACTACTTTAAAAAAATATTTTGATTTTATTATTATGAGCGTTATTATTATTATGAGCGTTATTATTATTATGAATGATGACAGTATAGGAACAGATATTATCTCTTTTTCATCTCAACTCGATCTTCATCTCCCCCCCCCCTCTCTCTCCTCTCTTTCTCTTTTCTCTTTTCTCTTCCTCTCTCATTCCAATTGACATGCGCTACCTTGTTTCATATTTACTTCTTACATATATGCTTCTTTCTAATTTACTTTTTTTCCCATAAATCTTTTTACGTAATTTTTGAATAATTATGTTTACATTATGGTAAATTCCCATTTCATTTCAATACTAATAAAAAATACATGAGTAATATGCAAATCACAAACATTTCTTTGAGATGAATCTTTCTTTTCTTTTTTTTTTTTTTCGATTTCGAAAGATTCGACATTTTTTTCATCGATTCACGAGGACGTAGAATGTTTACGTATAAGTCGACATAAAAAAGAATAAAAATAAAAATAAAAAAAAAAGAGAAAAAAAAATAATAAAAAAAGAAAAAAAAAAAGATACGCATATAGTGACGATTATAATTAATCACTTTTATTCACACGTCAATGTAATTGGCATTCTTCGTTCGAGTCCTTCGACACACTTCTCAACTACACAATTACAAATTGTTATTATGATAAAGTAATGGAATTTTTTTACCTTACAATACCCACTTCTGTATATTGTAGATTAAACATTTTTTCATTCTTATTCCATTCATATTATCGATTATAACTATCTTGTTGTATTTATCGTATGATTATTTGCGATTCGATTTTATACATACCATATGTATATATATATATATATATATATATATATATATATATATATATATATATATATCTTAATAATTTATAATACAAGCAAATGAGTGTTTATAAGAGAATTTACAATTGACATTGGTACGCATTATCATGACACGTGTAGTTAATTTAATGTTTCACACGTGTATATAATACTTGTATAGTATATAAGCACGGTTTATCGACGCATATTAAGTGCTAAAATTAGACTATCAATATAATGATAGTAAATTCAAAGTAATATGATATCCATCGATGACTAATATTATTATATTTGATTATTAATAATATATCAATCCATAGAACAAAGAGATTTATATCGTATCATTTATTACTAATTATTAATACTCTCAAATCTCTATTTTTAACAGGTTTTTTTTTTCTGATAAAGATCTTCTAGCCGCGGGTGTATAGTAATCTTAATAAAAAGTAATATACCGTTTCTTTAAAGTTTTTTAATACATTTATATTAATTCTTATTAAGCGCCCTATTATATATAAAAAATTAATTATAACTAATATATTGAAATATATATATATAATTACAAGAGGAATAAATAATTAATTTTCATAATGAATAAATAAATAAAAAAGATAATACAGTATATCAATTTTAATCGAATAAGAATACGAGCCACTCCAATTGATTATCTTCTTTTTTCTCTCTTCTTTCTTTTTATCCGTCTTTCTTGATCAAAAAGGAAAAAATGTAACTTGTCGTCGAAAGGCAGATATTTTCTATCTATAGGCGTTCGCGAGGAACGGTTGATGGCTCAGACAATCGTTCTTCAGTATTGTGCGTATCGTGTGTGCGTTAACATTCCTCCGAGAGCGAGAGTTCTCCTCTTCTTGATTTTTATAACACGTACGAGTCAAAAAATACTTTGAACATTATTCGAAATTAAATACACGAAGTTTAAAATTTTAACTTATTTAGAAAATATTTTTAATTGAATCTCTCGAGAATTATAATTGAAATTATTTTTTTTATAGTTTTCAAGTATACATTAACAAAAAAATATAAGAAAATAGTTCGCGCGTTAACGTTTCACTTTCCTTTCTTGTAGTCTCAGTGTTATAGTCGTCGAGACAGAAGTGCAAGAATAGCCCAGGGTAGCTTTGTCATTCTCTTTTTTCTTTCTCTTTCTCTCTTTCTCTCTTTGTCCAAGTTTGATATTTTCGAGAGTGAGAACTTGTTCCAGCAGCCCGAGATACTCCAAAAGTCTTATAATATTTTATTTGATAATATTTAGTGAGAATAGGAATGTTAATGTTGACGAATTACTCTTTTGCACTCCTTTTATAATTGACTTCATCACGCATAAATCTATTTATGATGCCCTTTGATAACGGTGTGCCACATAACAGATAAAACGTACGATTGGATGATCAAAAGTTCATCATATTTAGATTTTTTCTATTTTTTTTATTTTTTCTATTTTTTTTTGTTTTTTTTTTTATCTTTTTTATTTTTTTCTGTTTTTTTCTTTTATGAAATATTTTCGATTATCTGATGAGAGAGAGAGAGAGAGAGAGAGAGAGGGAGATAAAGAGAGAGAAACGACATGCGGTAATGAAAAGTGAAAAATAAATGCCGTCAAATATGAATTATAAACGAAAACCTTGTTTATTGTCGATGAAAGGTAAGATCTCATCATTTTTTTTATTTCATTTTTTAAGACAATTAATATAAATATATTACATATGAAAATGAATTCCTTTAAGGATACAAAACATACATATACCCACACATATACGCATGCACATATTAACGCATTTGTGACGTGCGTCATTTTGTATTTACGTATATTCATCCAAGTTTATAAAAGCATAAATTCGTTCTTCTTAAATATACACATACATTTAATATTTATATTTAATTTATATACATATATATATGAATGTGTGGATACATAAAATCTTAAGCGATTAAAGATTTTCGTAAAAATATCAAGTAATACATCACGTTAAATAATAAATTTAGATATTGTACGTAACAAACATTGATATCAGCGTATATTGAAAAAAGATTACTATTTCTATCCAGAAATTTTGATTTTCTGTATGATCAAAGTGATAAAAGAAATCAATGATTGTATTAACGTCATACGAGATTTGAAATCAAATAAAATCGTACCGATCTCTCTCGATGAAGTCGAATAATTATTATATTTTTAAAAATATATTACAAATATTTACTCTTTCGTTTGATATGATTCATCTCTCTCTCTCTCTCTCTCTCTCTCTCTCTCTCTCTCTCTCTCTCTCTCCCTCTCTCTCTCTCTCTCTCTCTCTCTCTCCCTCTCTCTCTCTCTCTCTCTCTCTCTCTCTCTCTCTCTCTCTCTCTCTCTCTCTCTCTCTATCTATCTCTCTTTTGTCTCACGTCTATTAATATTACGAATGCAAGTTAATTTACGAAATACAAACGTAGATAGCGTAAAACGATATTATCGTTCTTATCCAAGTTAAATCTACAGATAGTCTCTATATTTTCCGGTATTAGAAATAGCAATTATCGTGAATCATGCACGTTCAATTACCAAAATATGCATTAATATATTGTAAAAACGAATTGTATGATATAAGAACTATTTAAAACGCGTGTTACCCGTGTCTTTCCACTCCGCTTTCATTTCAATCGCTCCTCTATCATTATTTCTCTTTTTACCGCTTAATTGTTTTCAATTTATTTCAGTTGTGTTAATAAAATTGAAGATAACGAAGAGTATCGTAACGCATTGCCCTATTAATTTCTCATATGAACTCATTTCGCTTAACGCTTTTCACAGTACCTGTTTGGATATTATGCCTTCATTGGCTGATATGGACCAGCTTATTAAGCGAAGCCATCGACATAAATTGCTGTCAAAATGATACGACGTGGGTAGCCGGAAGGAATTGCAGTGACGGCAGTAACATTCGTATCAAATGTACACTAGGCTTTTATAAAATAAATGGCGAACTCGAAGAATTTAATATTACTGAAACGAAGAATGGAGCTATACTGACAGAAACCGAAAGTCTCATTTCAATATCACAGGATCAGTAAATGTTCTATTAATTTTTTCCATTACAATCCGTTCAATTTTTTTCACTTTGTTTGTTTTTTTTTCTTCCTTCTTTTTCTTCTTCTTTTAATATTTCATTCAGACTCATAAAGTATTTAATTATCATAGCTTTTGTGTGATACATACGAAAAATGTCAAACCTTCTGTACTCGTATGCTTCGATGAAACGTATATGGACGAGCCACCACTATGGAAAAGCATACTTTTCTTTATTCTCAGCATGATATCGGCGATATTTTTGATTGCCACTTTGATGATTTATTTAATCCTTCCCGAACTTCGGGAAATACAAGACAAAGCAATGATGGGTGCTGTATTTTCTTTGGCAGTCAGTTATATTATTCTTTGCGTACAACACATTAAGGAATATGAAAGTGAAGAAATAACGATGTGTGTTGCATTAGGTATGTGTATACACATATATATATATATATGTATAATGATTTAGAATATTAGTAAAAATTTAGAATTAGAATTTAGAATTAATGAAACATTCATATTTTTTCACATTAGCATTCTTTCTCTACTATGCCTTCATGACCGCCTTCTTTTGGTTGAACATCGTGGCTTTTAATATTTGGCGAACTGTTTGGTGAGTAAAAAATATTTCATACATTGTTCATAAAGAATCAGTTTTACCGAACTAATTTAATAAAAACGATTATATTCTCAGGTTTAAAAATTTCCTAATTAAAGATAGAGTACTTTTTTTTATATATTGTGTTTATGGATGGTTCGTACCGATCTGTTTTCTAATATCAGCATTGATCGCTCATCATATTCAAGGGTCTCATTTGAAACCTCATTTTGGCGAATACAGATGTTGGTTTAATGGTAATTTATATTACTTAATGTTTTCATTTAATTTCATATTAATTACGTCTCCATTTCTTTTCCCCCTCCCCCCTTATATATATATATATGTATACATGTTTGATTTGAAGTAATCTTTCTTTCGAATTCTTTAGGTACATCCGAAGTATGGGTGTTTTTTTATGGTCCAATTGCCTTTTTATTGACACTAAATGTTATCTATTTGGGTCTAACAAGTTGGAGATTATGGCATGAATACCGGGAGTATATTGGAAACAACCTACGAGCATTACGATTTAAATGTTTGCTTTATATAAAGCTTATGCTTGTTATGGGCATAACATGGATCTTTGAAATATTATCATTCGCTGCTGGGACAACTCAGTGGTATTGGTATGTATATTATCGAATCAATTAAGTTTTTTTATTCCTTTATACATATTATTTTTCCTTTTACATCCTTTATACATACATACATACATACATACAGACACACACATCATACATGCATGCATACACACACACACACACCAGCAGCAGCACACAATCACGAACAAGCAATTATTAAATATGTCTTTGGCATATACGATCTTCCGTTTTCCTTTGCATTAATAGCGAACACGGTATATCATACATCTTTTTTTTGTTCTTTTTCTTTCATCATATATTTTTTTGGTTTTGTTCTTTTTCTTTCTTCTTCTTCTTCTTTTTTTTTCTATCCATTAAGCGAATGTATGCTATTCTCTCAAAAGTGCCTCGTATATTCTCATTCTATTTTGGGCTTTTATTTCATGCTCATTCTCCCATTTTATATATTAGGATACCAACGGACATCCTCAATACGTTGCAAGGTTTTATAATATTTCTTCTTTTGGTTGTAACACGAAAAAGGGTGAGAAAGCTTTTAGCGAAAAAGAAACCTTGCGGTATAATCTTCCCTAAATCATGGACAGCTTACGAAGACGAGGAATGTGAGATAGTATTACCAGAAGAATTGGAATTGTCTCAACAAGATTAAGAATATTTAATTTATCTATGACATTATTAGAATTTAGTCGTTCAAAAGACAAAGAAGAAGATAGTATATCGATTTACGATCTCATTCTATTTTAACTATAAACAAAGTTTACAATCGCATTAATTGGAAATAATTATCAATATCGTAAGGACATAGAGAAGAAATAATATCTAAATTTTCATAATACAAATAAAACTAATCCATATATATCTCCTTAGAATGTATTCATGCATATACTTTATATAGTTTAATATAATTTTCTCTGCTTTTGTGAGCGAAGAGATTATTATTGTACAGGAATCTCTGTAAATATTAAGAAATTGTGGAAAATCGAAAAAAAAAAAGGAAAAAGAAAAGGAAAATAAAATATAAGTACACGTATTATTTATTATACCTCTCTATTTGTCCTGTATTGATACCTTTTATTTGAAAAATTGTCAATATATGTTAGTGACAAAGAACCAAAACGATAATGGAAAACATTCTTTAAATCTCTTTAAAGTAAAAAAAACAAAGCATCGACTTATCGAATTTTTTTCTTTCTTTCACACGATATACAAATTGGACTTTGCACGTGCAACAACATTGGACAGAGACTCTGACACAATCGAACGACTCATCGTCAACGCGATGAGAATATTTTTAATTTGGAAAAAAAAAAAAACAAAAAAAAGAAAGAAAGAAAAGAAAAGAAAGAAAAGAAAAAAAAGAAAAGAAAAAAAAAAAGAAAAAAATATATATATATATCTTATAAATTGAAACGTAATACGTATGTATAAATAAATAAATCTGACGAATCAAAAAATGATATAATATAGAGATTTTTTTTTGCGTTGTTGACGCATATGCTATTACATATATTGATTATAAAACGTTCGGTTCGACTCTAGCATTGCTGTAGTCGCATAAGTATCATTTACGATACGTTACAAAAAGGAAGCGTTTGTACTACCTATTAACAAAGAGGTATGCGAGGGCGGCAGTGAAGTTACCCGTCGCATCAATGTAGAAGACTCACTCTGTTAATATGATAAAGAACGATCTAATCTAATCACAGAAGATGCTTTATTCGTTTTTAAGCATCGTTCACGTAATGCAAATACTATTTGTTTTTTCTTCTAACTTATCGGTAAAAGACATTTTCAAAAAACATTTCTTTTGTCATATTTATTCGTATGTTTTTACAAACGATTATCATTTACTTATTTCATTTATATAAAATATCTGGAAAAATACAATCATGACAAACGAATGAATTAACGTGTAAGGAAATAACGTCATACATAGATATGTAGAAAAATCAGAAAATAGATGCAATTAATAAATAAAACATTTTCTAATTCTTTGAAGCCTTCGTTCATTCGGCGAATTTGTATTTGACTTTAAATGGAATTTCTTTATTAAGATGCGTTCAGTGTGAACTGACCTTAAATTTTTGCAATAGTGTGCAGACTCCTTAATGCGACACAGGCGCGCGCGCGCGCGCGCATACATACCACACGTACAGAAGCATATACAGAGGGTTCCCGAAAGGGGCCGAGGGGAGAGAGAGAGAGAGAGAGAGAGAGAGAGAGAGAGAGAGAGAGAGAGAGAGAGAGAGAGGAAGAGAGAGAGAGAGAGAATAAATTAACGCATAGAGGGGGAAGTAGGATAGCGTATAAGAGAAATAAAGTAAGGAAGAGCACAAGGAGAAACGAGAATGGATAAAGAGATAAAGAGGAGGAGAAGTAGAAGAAGGAGAAAACGACGACGAGTATGGATGGGCAGGGGTAGGTTTCTTTGCAGGCAGTACTAGCGACAGACAGGTATGGCAAAGCGAAGATGATTCCAATGTATTGCCTTATTCGCGCTTACGTGTGTACAAACCTTAAACGTCCTGTAAAAGAGAGTGGAAATCAATATTTCATCAATTTACATATATACTTCCGTGGAACATCTTCGAGAAACTTATTGCACGTTGAAAATGTTGAATTAATGGAGGGACAAGAAAGGAATCGAAGGTGATGATAATAAAGGAAGAAAGAAAAAAAGGAATAGAAAAAGTGAGAAAGATAGAGAAAAAGTGTGCACGCCTTCGCTTGTGTGTGTAAGAGACAAGAGAGAGAGAGAGAGAGAGAGAGAGAGAGAGAGAGAGAGAGAAAGAGAGAGAGAGAGAGAAGGGGGACAATACGGGAGTGACATGTATCTTGCAACGGCGTTTCTTCTCATATTATTCCTAGCGAGTCATTCAAGATTCGCCGGTGGAAATACAAATGCCAAAATAAATGCAGTAAAGATTGCAAAGTGTTGCGAACTCAGTGAACTTCTTTTGGACGACACGTGCACACCATTATCAGTAACAAACGAAACGAAACCATGGCAACCGGAATATACAGAAGACAAGGATTCAGATTTTTCGTTACGAAATCAAGTCACTCCAGATTATCATTTTGGATTACCTAAATGTCATAGTAATGAACATCAATGGCATGTATATTATTATCCTTCCGGGCCAGACAGATTGGCTATTGTATTGCCCTTTGGCAAACTTAGACATTATATCGATGATCTCAAGAAAGAAACAATCAGAAATGGAGAAGAGGTCATAGAACCGTTCAGATTTGATGACGGAGAAGAAGAAACCAAATCCATTCACTATGATTATTCTTTTGGGAAATATTGTGCCGACAAAGCTGTCCTAAGTAGAGATCATTTGGTTGCTACCTATGCTATGATATGTGTGCCTGAGGTACCTGTTCAATGGACAGATGCCAATTACTTAATGAAACATGCTATTGATCCTGCCTTTCGTGCCATATCCATAGCAGCATATCTTGTTGTCGCAGTAATTTATTTTGTTCTACCGCAATTGCGAGATCTTGTAGGTAATATGATAACTAGTATGACATTGTGCCTTATAACAAATCAATGTGCTTCGACAGTAAGAATATTCACTGAACTTGGTAGTCATGTTAGTTTTATGATAGCTGGTGAGTTTAAAATCAACTAAATGTAGAATTTCAATAAAATCCAATTTCTACTTAATTTTCTTTGATTTTTTTTCAGATACAGTCGCATATGTGTCTTTATTAGCAGCTTTCTTTTGGCTCAATGCTTTGGGCTATTACGTTTGGAATACATTTAGATCTCGCAATGTATTTTTGCGTATAACTGATGGAAGAAAATATTGTTATTATTCCACATATGTTTGGATATCAACTATTGCTATTGCTGGAACTGCGATTTTTGCACATTTTGCATTAGAAACTGACAAACCATCTATAGGTGGTACAGTATACCCCGCTCAAGAAACTGTTGGTTGGCTAGCTCTTTCAGTATTATTTATGTCTATTATTCTTACAATAATAGTTGATTTTTCCTTTGTTTTAACAACAGCAAACAGAATTAAAAGAATGAGTACATATGGCAGAATTCATCATAAAATGAAATATAGCTTCAGAATGTTTGTTTTTCTATTCGCAATAATGAGCATTAGTTGGATATCTTTATTACTATCAGGGTTAAAATATGACGCTTTAGCATATTGCCACATTGTTGTTAATTTGTTACAAGCAATTTTTGTACTTTATATATGCGTATTTGGTCAAAAAAGAGTCACATTTTTACTTGGGAAAACATGCAATTGTTGTAATAATGGAGATAATATTGAAGGCCTTGATTGGGGAGAAGAGATGACAGCAATAAATGCAGGTTATTAAAGTGCACTTATGTTATATCTTATAAATAACTCTGACTGAATGTCTAAATAAGACATATCTAATATTTAATATCAATTAAACTTAAATAGTATTATGATATTTGATATTTTGTAAATTATATATGCCTTAAATCAAATAGATTTGTATATATAATCAAAATCTGTTAATTAATAATATAATACAATTTTATAAATATATATTACCTAGTAAAGTATTAATACCTATATTCGGTATATAGTCAAAGTTAACTATGAAATAGTTAATCTTCTAATAGTTAATCTCTGTTTTCAAAATATTTATGTAATATTTGTTTGTATAATATGGCAATTTTTGTATAAAAAAAGAATCATTTTATATAAATATTCATGCATATTCATAATTAAATATACTATCTTACATAATCTAATTATATCCTGATATTATATTTCTAAAACTTACCTGACCAAATAATCCACCTTCTAGCCGATGTAACAAATTAGATAGTTGACAGCGTACTACCAAATGGCAATCATCCATCACAGTATTAAAGAAGCGTCTGGTTGGTAGAAGAGCCTCTAGATCAATGATCAGTTCCAAGAATCTTTCACAATAACGTATTTTGTCAGGGAAAACAGGTTCTGTAATAATGTATTTAATGTTATATTGTTCCTAAATATATATTAATATATATATATATATATATATATATCAAAATATAAGAAAAGATAGCAACACGAGTTCCTAAAGGCAAAAATGGTATATGTATGCCTCTATATACAATTGACATAAGGACAAATTTCTTTATATACAACATGTAATTGTTAATGTATTAAAATATTATTTGATCATCAATATTTTTGTCCTACAACAAGAGGTCATTGCTTACCTTTTTTCCTGTCAGGAACTCGTGCATCAATTACCTTCAAGTGGAATTGTTTCTAATATGGTCATAAATTTGATCATTAGTCTATGCAAAAATTTACGTTCCCATTCTAGTTTTTCTTTCAATTCAGGATTATCTTTTTTTCTTATAACCTTCCAGTATTTTCTCCATTTTGGATATTTTTTAAATTCTAATTCTCTACGTCCCTCTTGTAATGAAATCCACATAGACAACGATACCAATCTCTTTACTTCCTCTCTAACTAATGGTACTTCCATAGAATTAAAGCAATGATTCAAAAAGACAATAAGAGCAGTTTGTTCCTTAAGATCAAAATCCATTATACTCTCTTCTAAGCATGCTTCAAGAACTTTTTGAAAAAATCCTGCGAATTGAGTAGGATTCTTCTCGAATGCCTCCCAAACTTGTACGCGCTCTCGAAATTTCTCATTGACCATAACAACGATAGACATAGTATGAGCACGTGTAGCAGTTTCTACATGATAATTTGGCCAAAGAAAATTTTCCAAATATTGACTGAATTCTAGCATCATAATGCGCCGAATTGAAAACTTCGAAGCACATATTTCTTGAATATAAATGTCATCTACTATTTGAGAATTAAATGAAAGATGTATATCTGTAGTATGCGGTGCCCAATACTTGTTGGCCAACTGTGAAATAAATCAAAAATTGTATCGTTTCAGATTGTATTATATATAATTAATTATGTTATAAAAAAACGAGTATTATTTATTTAAACAAACGCAATCTTAAAAACGAAACTCTGAAACAATAAAATAAAATGATTAAATGAAATACCTGAGTTATTTTATCTGCATTAATCTGCTCAACCGTTGGTGCAGGATTATTACTTTTGATGGGAGGACCATTTTGATTTTCCATTTTTGATCATTAATATTTTTGTTTCCTATACTTTTTTACAACATAACACAAAGTACCATCCAGTATATAAACTCAGTAGCACGAACGTTACTGCACTTAACACAAACACTACACGTTTTAATTGGTTATATGCATATACCACACAATCATGTAATTCAAAATAACATTTCCAATGTTATACCAATTATATTTTTTAAATTTATTAACATTTTTGTTATCTTTTTTCAAGATATTAATATATAATTAAATTAATAACCACATATATCATTTTTAAAATTACATCAAACTACTTATCCACGAAACTTGCTGATACTTGATAAGCATGGTAATAGATGGAATAAATTTAATATTACGTCGTTGATGTTGTTGTCAGTACCTTTAATTGGTTAAAATAATTTTCATGCATTGTCATTGGTACAATGATTTTTGATGTTTAAATTCAACATTGATTATAAACTTCAATCGTTTATTTTTAATCATTATTGTATTAATAATGTTATGTTACACAGTCTATCTAGATTAAATTTAATCAATGATCAACCATTAATGCGCCATATTTGAATTTCCCTCCATTCGAAAGACGTGAAAATATCTATTTAATATTTGTTGCAATTTTTATCAAGATATAAGGTATTGGCGAATCAATTTTCTATTATTTATTCGTTTACTGTGAAAATATTGATTATTTTAACAAATAAATAGTGTATATATATGATTCTGTAAGAGTAATTAGAAATAATTGACAAAGAAACACGTACAGCATGCCTCCTAAAAAAAGGAATTATTCTGAATGTGATAATCCATCTAAAAATCCAAATTCAAAAAAATTAAAGTTATCAATGTCTAATAGTAGTCCTGATGACGTTAAATCATCTGAAAATATAACAGAAATTCCAAATAGTACAGATAATTCATCAACATTATCATCTGTGCAATTGCCAGTTCCTGAAAAACTATTATTAATTGAACAAGAACTATGTCAAAGACTACAAACCATAAATTTTCCTTCAAACGTTGCATATGTTTATAATCCAATCATCTATGCATTTGAGGTACATGCAATGTACGTTCAAACCTATTGTAATGGACCTAAAAAGATTTTATTTCTTGGAATGAATCCTGGTCCATGGGGTATGTCACAAACAGGTGTACCATTTGGCGAAATTAGTATGGTTCGTGACTGGCTAAAACTTCACGGTTTTATTGGGAAACCTCCTCGAGAACAACCAGATAGAAAAGTAACAGGGTTTGATTGTAAACGTAGTGAAATTAGTGGTAAAAGACTTTGGGGCCTTTTCAAAGAAATGTGCGGATCCCCACAAAATTTATTTAAACATTCTTATATACATAATTATTGTCCTATTGCTTTAATGGATCGTAAGGGCCGAAACATCACACCTGCAGAATTAAAGGCAATATTTACTCTCTGTCTTTCTATTATTTTTATATACTTACAAAATATTTTTTGCAGGGTGAAGAACAAAAATTAATACATGAATTGTGTGATCAGGCATTGTCCAAAATTATTAAATTGCTGGATATAAAGATTATAGTTGGTATAGGAAGATTTGCAGAAAAAAGAGCACAAACAGTAGTAAATGCGGATAATTTATCTGCACAGGTAATAAAAACCATTATTTAAGAATCACTTTATATATATTCTCTCTGTGTTATTTTATATTTTATGTAATTAATTACTATTTTAGGTTCTGTGGATTACTCATCCTAGTCCAAGATCTGTAGGAAATCAAAACTGGGATCAAAAAACTAAACAAAGATTACACGATCTTGGATTAGCAGAATATTTTACTAATTAAACAAGTGTTATTACAATAAGTACAATAACTACATATAAGGAACATTTTTTATTTGTAATATGGACTAACATATATGGTTATAAAAAGTTATTTTCTTCTTATAAACAATAGGAGATACATTTCTATGTTATGTATTAATTATTTGTACTTTAAAACTTGTATTATTGTTTTTATTAATTTTAATATCACTATGAATGCAGTTGCATGGATGGACATTGCCTTAAAAAAAGCTGCGGCTTCACTAAAAGTTGGTGAAGTTCCGGTTGGATGTTTATTTATATATAATAATGAAATAATTGCAGAAAGTAATAATACTGTTAATGAAACTTGTAACGCAACTAGACATGCTGAAATGAATTGCATTGATCAAGTTTTAGTATTCTGTAAAGAAAGATGTTTAGATTATAAAGAAGTTTTTTCTAACATTGATATTATTGTTACTGTTGAACCATGTATAATGTGTACGTCTGCATTATATCAATTACGAGTACGCAGTATTATTTATGGCTGTAGAAATGACAGGTTTGGAGGATGTGTGAGTGTTTTCAAAGTATCCAATGTTTATGATACCAAAGTAACAATAATAGGAGATATTAAAAGTAAAGAAGCAATAAATTTACTTAAAAATTTTTATGAAGGTACAAATCCAAATGCACCAGAATGTAAAGCTAAAAAAAAGTTATAAAATAAAAAATTGAAAATCAATAATAAAAAATTATGATATTGAGTTTGATTGTATAATTTTTTCATTGTTTTTTTATATATTATGATGCACCTAATAATATAAGTGATAACTATTATTATTTTAATATGTTCTCATACTTGTTTGTGCATTTTATGATTTTATTAAAAATTACTGTATGTATTAAATGTTATTAAATACACCATGTATGATCCAAAGCACATTTTCCTTGATACCATCTTATAAGCAACTGATTTCGTAGTGTATAATCTTTCAATTCCATTCCGTCGACCTAAAAAATAATATCACATAAAAAATTAATAAATATAAATCATATTTTTTTTAAAGTGACTTTTATAGTGACTTTTTCTAGAACTTACTATAGAAGGTGGAAAGATCCTTTGAAAATCCATTTTGTTTTGATGTTCTTTATAACTTTGAGATAAAATAATTTTAATCTCTGGTGTGAAACATGGATTACAAAGTTGACATTCTATTACAAAACAATCTTTGCAATTTGCACAAAATTTTGGTAATACTACTAAATTTTTAGTTGCAACTTCCATTTCATATCCCAGTTTATTTCTGTAATGTAAATATTTGATTTAAAAACAAATTTTATTTTGTATATGAAAACTTTAAATAATTTATTAAAGAATATAAATGACCTTGTTTCAAAATTATTCTCTTTAATCCTTTGACCAATACCAACGAGTGCAAATAAATTAAATAAAACTTGCTCATAAAGTAATTGATTAGGTGGATAGTGTGCAGAAGATAAATTTGGAGACATATTTGCTTCCATTGTATATACATTCAAATCTTCATCAAGTGTGAAATCGAATCTGACCAATTCAAAATAATTTCTTCCACCGCCGAAACGTTGAATTGCTTCTTTTACTTGGCCTTCTTTCATTAGTGCCACTTCTCTAATTGCCTCATGTATATTGCTCCATATTTTTTGAGGATCTTTTCCTTTTGATGTTATATATGCATCCAATGAATCTTTCATTGAAAATCCAAAATGAACATAATAGTTTTTTAAAGATGGTACTTCCCAAATAGGTCGATAATCGTCACCAATAACATACTTATCTAAATTATTGCTATCAAATGGATAATATTCTATTGGACAAAATCTAAGTAAAACATCTCCTTTGTAAACATATACTCTTAGTGGATCAATTGATGTAATTACAGTATAAATGCCTATATCAAACTTATAATTATCAATAAGGTATGGTCGATCTATAAATTCTTGGACAAAAAAATCTGTATCAGTTAAATTCATATCACTAATCTTAATAACTTTGATACCACGATGACTATTAGACTTCTTAACAAAATATTTGTGCGGATACAAAGTGGCATATGTAAGAAAATAATCTTTATCCTTTGGCATCTTAAATGCTTTAGGTATATAGCGACCTTCAGATGTTGATAAATGTCCTTTGTTTGTAATATAACCACAACCAGGAAAATGATTTATACGTTGATGAGGTTGCAAATTTTTTAAAATCGGTGCTAATGCTATGAATGGGTATTCGTGCGACCATAAAAGATCCCATTGAGTTTCATTAGTAGTAGGTTTAAAACCTAAACGTTCTAATACTATAAATATATGCTTTAAATGTTCAGTGGTATTGGATTTATTATAAATTAAAAATGTTGGTTTTTTCTCTGTAACTTGAACTATTTGTTTATACGTCCTTTTAATATGTGACTGATTATATAGAAAGTAGGATATGCCAATTAATAATGTTAATCCTGTAGCAAAGTAAAAAAACATTTGGAATATTAATTTTAACTTTTCACTCATTATGTTCCCACGTTTCAATTGCTGAAAAAAATTAATATTTTTATACATTATTTTTTAATGTCATAAATATAATTATAATTATATTAAAATTAATAAATTATAATGTATCTTAACCTTTTGTTTATTCTTCTTTTTTTTCTTAAGCTTCATTGTGTTTGATGTTAAATGATCCTCAGTACGGATCAACATTTAGTTTACGTGACATTTAAAGGTGTTTGAGACGAATAGAATGCATGAAGAAAAAGTACCGTTTTAATGTATTCCCCTCTCTTATTAGTATGTCACATATGTATCATGTTAGAAAAACATGTTCTGATATTCAATAGACAACATTTGTAAGAATTAAATGAATAATTTCTTCTTGTAATTTTATCCTTTCTCTTGATATAATGTTTTAAAAGCAATTTTGAAATTACTATAAGTAAATATTTTCTGAACAATGTTTATGTATCATAGTTATTAGTTAATATTAGTTATTTGTATTCGAAATCATACTTATATTTCGTTATTCACAAATAATATACGAACCAAAAAATATACTTTATTATATAAAATACATAATTTTTATATGTATATATAGAAATAGTTTTCTTTATTTCAATAAATCATGTTAATTTATTTAAAAATTTTCAAAAAAACAACTAGCGCTCTTTTCTTTCGCGCCTTGAAAATATATTGAAATGAGAACATACGTTCAAGAAACATTCGATTGAGAACCCTGTTCTTTACATTTAGAGACTTCAACGAAGAAGGATCTCGATTTATTAGCAAGATGGGTTTCCAAAATATTTGGTATTCGCATCCGCGAAAATACGGTCAGGGATCTAGATCTTGGTAAGTTGCAATTGAAATGTTTATTTTAGATTTATTATACAAATATTTTTAGCTAAATGAAAACATAATAAAATAACGTTGTATTATACGTTGTGTAACCGCGTGTTACAAAGTTTTCGTTGTATGTATTTTTTTTTATTATTTAACATTTTTATATAATATTTATAAGAAATGGTATACTGAATAATTTAGTATTTATCATTATTTATTTAACGCATAACATAGAATACATTTTTCCATGATTTCTTAATCTAACCTAAAAAGGTTAAATAGATTAGGGCAAGCTAATAAAGATTAGCTTATATATTATAATTTATTTATTCATTTATTTATATTTTTTTATTTTTTTTTTCCATTAAAAATATTTCTTTAAATCTTTTTACAGCCGTGCTTGTGCAAATAAACATGGACTTATCCGTAAATATGGCCTGAATATATGCCGACAATGTTTCAGAGAATATGCGGCTGATATTGGTTTTAAGAAGGTAAAAACAGAATCATGTTTAATATCTAAAATAGAAAGAACATATAAATATTCATAAATAAAGTTGATTTCTTTTTTCTTTTATAGTTGGATTAATACATTAGAAAAAAGTTCAACAGAAAAACAAATTCCAACGATATACCATTAAATGCGTCAACCCAAATCATTCAAAATTTTATTAAGATGATAAATTATCAAGATGAATAAACTGATAATTTGTATAAATGTAATACAGAAATAAATGTAATTTCAGAAATTGTAATTTGTTATATTATCACATAAAACTAATTTACCCTTTTGTATTAATTTCGTCTCATGTAAGTCATAGGTTATATTATTAATCTAAATATGTGTTTATACATATTTTATGAATTAGCCAATTAAAACTTGTTTTACGATGCAACGGTGATGTCCAATAATGACCAATCGGAAATGTCGTTCATGTTGCTATTTCTTCGTGTACATATTTTGACTAGGTTTGAGTTACTAAGCAATTGCACGAATTTATGTGTAATTTAAGTTAATAAAGACAATTAAATCTTCAACAATTATTTAAATTTAGCTAAATGGGATTTACAGAACTATTAAATTATATCGTATTTACCAATCCAGTTAGTTCTGGGACATTCTTATTTCTCAGAGGTACAGCAAGAATGGTGAGTTTTTAAATCTGTTTATTAATGAAATTACTATTTGAGAAATAAATTTAGACCTTGATTTTCAACGGTGAATAGATACATGATATTGTTTTTATTTAGATTGCTTAACTAAGCTATCAATCATATCAAATATAACCTATAACAAAACATAAGGTATGATACTGCATATATGATGTATGTAGAAAATAATAAATATAAAAAAGTGATACAAACCTAAAAACAAATAATTTTGATCTAATCAATTTTCATTTATGTAATTTCATATTATAACAAAATAAAATCTATTATATGGTCTATTATTTAAAAAAATATATACATATATTATAGGCAGGTGATTACATGGGTTTACAACCGAAACAAGAAGTAAAAATGCCACCTTCTACACCTTTATGGAAATTAGCTTCGTCTGCAGGACCTTACGTGAAACTTGCTGGACTTAGTGGAGCGGCAGCTGTAGTATTGGGTGCTTATGGTGCACATAGTAAGTTGCATAATATCACTTTTTAGTTCCAATATACTTTTAATAATAATCTAATTTTATCATGCTCTTTGTTATAAAAAAAAAATGGATTTGTTAAACGTGCATAATAAAGTATATATATAGTATAAAAATTATTGTCTCATTGTTTCAGAACTTAATGCACAAAATCTCCCAGAGCAAGCAAGAATATTTGAAACAGCGAACAGATATCATTTTATTCATACACTAGCTTTACTTGGCTTACCTCTTAGTAGAAAACCATCCTTGGTAAGTCTTTGTTAAATATCGCGACTTTACTACTAAATTGTTATATCTTTTCTTATTAATTTATAGGTTGCAGTTTTTTTCATTTGTGGAATAATAATGTTCAGTGGATCTTGTTATTATGTTGCTTTTACAAACGATAAACGTTTTTCAAGGATAACACCAATCGGTGGTACATGCCTCATATTGGGATGGTTATCTCTACTTATATAAATATAACAATAGAAATATATTGTGATATGTTTCAAATGTAAGGTCGTATTTAAGTTTGATATTTTTTGGTAAATAATTCTTTAAAAAATATATAAATGACTATGTATAAAATAATGTTGTTATTATATATTTTTATGGAAAATAAATCATATTTAAGTAATATATTTTATAGCATTACCATGCATGCCATATATAGTAAGTATTATATTATTAATATTGATTAAAAAAGGATTCTCTTTTTGGCAAGCATGTTCCTTGTATTTACATTTATTGAAGGCTTTAAAAAAAAAAAAAAAACAAAACTTTTCTGCATTGTGTAAAGAAAAAGTCCTTTATACTAATGGATTGATATAAATATAACTTTGTTTATAATATTAATGACATGTGTTTGAATTGTATCTCGAACCATTACACGTTTCTTATAATGTGTATATAAGACTGTTGGTTGAACATATTTTCTTTCATTTAGATTTCTTTTGCTTCTATGTATTATTGTATTTACGTATTACCTTTCGTCGTTCGTCGTCACATATTGTGAAAGGACACGATAAAAAATAACTATGTACCTTATACATTATGTTGATTGCAGTACATGTAACATTGCCTGATGTACGTGTGTAATCACACAGCATATATCACATATTAAACATTGTGGTGGCATGATATCGGCAGCTCTATTATCTTTTTAAGTATATTTAATAAACTACAATAAAATATTGAAATGAATACAACTGTTACTAGTCCATTAGAGATGGATCTTCTAATTGCACTGAATTGTATATTAGGAAAACAATTTATGGCCTGCAAGAGCAATGTTACATGGTATAATAATCGTATTAATAATCGAACTAATTTTTTTTTCCTTTTTTTTTTTTTTTTTTTTTTTTTTTTTTGATAAGAGGTTATTAACGTGATGCATATATGTACGCGGCGGTAATAACTTTAGCACCCGACTTATACACGTAAATTTTCTTTATGAACCTCTTGCGCCTGAATTTAAGAAATTAATATACGTCGTTATATATGATCCATTTGATACACCAGCTTCGCTTATAATTGATAACTTTTCTATTTCGTATTATACAGAGTCTTACATTTTGTTTTATTTGTTTTTTTTTGTTGTTGTTGTTATTGTTGTTTTTTTTTCTCCATAAATATGATGCTTGGCCTGTATTTAAGTGGACATAAGAATTTTCTTCTGTTCGCACAACCACGATGGGAATACGGTCTGACGATGCTGGCTGCATCCTTACACAGTTAAGTAAAGTAATAATTCGACTATCTTACCTAGAATAAAGATATCAAATAATATAATAATTAATTAATGATACGTAGATTATAAATTTAAATATATAGGAGTGTTGCACGAAATTAGTGCAATGCTCGCAAGTGCCGTAGATTAAGCGGCGAACATAAGAGATCGATCTATATCATGAGAGAAAAGAGGGCACAAAGAATGATATTATGCTGCCACACATTCACGAGTTGGCGCTCTCTCTTTACAGTTGAGATGTAAAACACGTGCTACTTTGTAGCAGCATGTATTTTATTTACTGATTTTAGCTCATATATTCCTCGTAGATTATGAGGCATAAGATTGGCGATACACATGGCGATGCTAAATGCATCACTGATATAAAATTTACTTATATCTAGTAAACGTCCTCTGGGAGAGCTAAAGTATGTATATATATATACTTATATATATATATATACATATATATATATGTATATATTTATGTATATATATGTATGTATATATAGATACATATATATATATATATATATATATGTATATATATATAATATAGTTTTATAGCAATATCAATTTTTTTTTTTTTTTACTATCGTAATATAAAGTATTTATATGTAAACTTGCGTTCTCATTAAACTATATTTACATTCCTTTTTTTATTATCATTACACACACCGAAGATAAGTTCCTAGAATCAGGTTGCGCACTTAAGCTTATCTAGCGCATAATATCACCACAGAGAGAAAAACCTACGTGGTGAGGCTAACATCATTGATTTTTTTTGCACTTTTTCTGATAAAGTATATCACATTCCGAAACGTACGTAGTAATAAGATAAATATCTAGTTTGAACCCATTATGAACAAAGAGAAGTCTGGACAAATTAAAAATAAAACAAATTGCGAACAAATTTATACAAAGTATAAAAACCGTGTTTTATCGTTGTTTTGTGATTTGGAATAGAAGAGAGAGAGAAAAAAAAAAGAAAAAAAAAAAAGAAAGAAAAAAAAAAGAAAAAAGAAAAATTCTTTCTATATATATTTGAATTAGTGGTCTCAACCTGAATATAATGCGACAGCGAAAAAAGAAAGACGCGCGGCGGTGATTTTCCCATCCATTTCTAGGAAAGGTGGAATGAGTGTTGACCTTCTTGTGCTGCTATTCTTAATTTTTCTCGCATTATTTCCAAGGTAGTATAGTCAGGCAATTTTAAATAATTTACGCAAGTCATTACAGATGGTAAAAAGTCATCAGTTTTCATCGATGGATCGAAAGTTTTCCGCACTATCGTTAAGGGTGGGGTCAAACTCTTAAAGCCTGTAAAAAATATAATTTAATATAATTTATTAAAAATTATAATTAAATAAAATATAATTTATGATTATCAAATTTATTACTAAATATTAATAAGCGATAGAAAAATTTTAAAAATAATGAATAAATAAATAAATAAATAATATATATATATATATACACATATACTTACCTCCAACAGGTAATCGTGGTGATCCAGTAACAAATTGAATAAATTGTCTTTGCTCCTCGCTATTGTATTTGGATAAGACTTCAAATAAGAAACGTATAGCCCGAGAATCTGGTGTATAACCATGATCTGTACGGCAACATTCCAAAAGGGTTTTTGTATCCCATTGGCCACCACCTTGCGTGTGTCCACAGAATACAGCTTCCAATTCTTCTGGGAAAAATAATCGCAATTGCGCCGGCGGAAATACCGATTCGAATCCTTCTCGAAACGCTTCCATTTGTCTAAAAACTCCTTCGTAGAGGAACCAATGTGTTACCAACTGTAATATAATATATTTATTCAGTGTTAATCTTCATATATTCAGGAAAAAAAAAAAAAAAAAAAAAAAAAGAAAAAAGGGAAAAAAAAATGAAGAAACGTGTAAAGCATATGACGAATTATTTAATAATAAGCTTTTTTCTATTTTTCTTACGATATATACCTTGATATATTGATCCAAATTATGAATGGTGACAGGTATGTCACTTCCTCCTTTCCTTAGTTCTATATTTTCGTAACCTGGTAATTCGAAGACAAGTCCAAGTTCAGAAATAGGACAACCGTCCAAATCTAGCGCTTCAATTCGTTGTGCTCTCTCCGTCATTCTTAAACTTTGATCCTTTTCCATTATTTCTTTTCGTCTTACCACTTCTTGCAATTTCGTGAGGGTACGATGTATATCAGGACAAACGTATATTAAATCTGCTAAAGTAAGCGTATGCTCTTCTCCCAACAACCAACGATAAAATGTTAAACTAAATGGTAGATCCAACTGAAAAAGAAAGAATCATAATAGTTTATTAAAGTAATATTTTACTATAAAAGAGGTACTTCGAAATTGAAAACATACCATTCTTGAGTCATATATTGCTTTTGCCATAAATTTACCAAGAAATTTAAATTTAGTTTTGAGTTTCGCGAGATGTGACACTTTAGTACTCCACGGTATTGGTGTTGCAAAGAGTCCATGCATAGGATTAACGTAACCTGTCTCCGTAGGGTTTGAACTACCATGCCAGAGATCCAAGTCAGCACGTTGAAGTTCTTTAGAAACTAGCGCATAAAATTCTAAAGTTGGGCCCAAGCCAGTTCCGACCTATAAAAAAAAAAATAAAGGAAAAAAAATGAATAAATAAATCTATTCAATAACATAATAATGAATGATTATAAACAGTATATTTTCTGTCAAAGAAAAATATAAAATGAACCTCATTGACATATTGCACTTCAAGAAGAGCTTTGCTGGAAGCTAAGTCTTGAATAACTTGTTCCGCTTGTTTCAAAATATCCGTTCTGGAAATGGTTCTTTTTCTTCTTTCTAAACGCGGAGTAACACGTTCTTGACTGTCAGAGCCTGACAATTCTGGAGCAGAGTCTAAAAGACGCTGGAGTGCTCTATCACGATCAAAGGATGTTGCGTACAATAGCAACTGCCTCGTTTCAAATGGGAATAGAAAAGGGCTATAAAGAACAGATAATAATATTTTATATATAAATATCAGAGAATAAACATTATATATAAGAATTATTTATATAACTTACCATACTGTTGCTATTTGCTGCAACCATGATGGTAAATTTCCAGTCATAATAACTAACGGGTCCTGTAGTTGTCTACTCGCCTTTGCCGCTATCTTGTTATTTATGAAATCTTGTGGAGACAATAGGCTCATACTTTTCAGATGAGGAAATAGAACACCCCAATGACGATTAAGTGCATGTAAAAGCCGCAATAGACATAAGCCGTCTAAAGAAGCATCCGATATAGTTACAGATGGTGGCAAAGATGGAGATAGATAAGGAGTAAGTGGACATCGTTGCGCTGGTACTATTCCTTCCAACCAAAGACTATCTTCTTTTCGCTTTGAACTGATCTTTGTACTCTTGCCTTTGCCTTTTCTACTACCGCATTGTGAACTCGATCCTGGTTTGGAAGATGTCGTGGCCTCGTCCTCTGGTACAGGTCTGAATAAGAAAATAAATGTAACAAGTTTAAAATGACACTAAGAACTTTTTGTCACGTTAACTATTTTATTCTAAAATCAAATTTATCATTAATTGACCCTAACAAATATCAAGAAAATATGCATTTATAATTATAATAGTGCCTCTGCTTTAACATCTCCAAGAGAGCAACTGGTTTATACAAACTTACATTGAAAGAAACAGGGATAACAAAAATTGCTCTAAAAGTGATAATTATGCATTCAAAATATGGACCTTTTATTTAATGTTTTCGAAAGGATTTTCCTGCGACAAGAGCCTTCCTTGATATATGTTGTCATTTATTTGATATGATTTGGCAGTAACTACAATATTTTTTACTGCAAAAAATATTTAGCTGGAAATATATATCCCTTTAAGATTGAAAGGGCAAAAATCTCACTTGTACACTTGTTGCAAACTTCAGCAATCAGATGAGTCAAAGATCAAGAGTATCCTTCAGAAATAAGCCATATAATTATTACCAGTATTTAAGCATATTATTAAAAAATTAAACAATACCTGTAATATATCGTATGAGTTTGCACCCATACTGCATCGTGTCCCAAAGGAGGTTCACCATCTGCTTCTGCTTCTGAATGATCTATACCAGAACAACCAAATTGTCTTACTGCCTGGTATACGGTCATATTAAAAGGTAATACTTCATCCCCTATCAAAAATTGGAGCTTGTGTTTTGCAGAGCCTTGACTTATAACAACTGCTGCCTATAAATTAAAACGAAAATAAAAACAAAAAAACAAAATATATATATATATGTATATGTATATATAATAATAAAAAAAAAAAATTATAAAAAAATAAAAAAAAAAATAAAAAAAAAAAATAAAAATAAAAAAAAAACAAAAGTAAAAAGCAAAATACAACTTATAGTACAAATTAACAAAGATAAATTAACAAAGAATAATGTATATGTATTTCAAACTTACCAAGGTATCATCTATATCATCTTCGCTATTATCATCGTCACTAACCAAAGATTCTGCATCCCGTATTCTACCGTAGCCACGAACCATTAAATATCGTTCTATTGCTTGCACTAATGCAAGAGGATCAATTTTTACAGTACCTCCCTTCCATTGTTTTAAATTATTACAATCTGGATGCCGCTGAAGATTGCACTGTATCATAATAATTATTAAATCACATTTTTTTAATTTGTACAATTTTTTATTAGTATGCCTTTTTTTAAGAGAGAGTAAGAGAAAGAGAAAGAGAAAGAGAAAGAGAAAGAGAGAGAGAGAGAAATTTTTATTAAAATGTTGTACCTTCAACTGATGTGTATTGAAAAATTTAAGAGCACTAGTTCCTCCACGTCCAGCACCGGATCCAGCTGGTAGATCATGAACCTTTACTGGAAATTGTTCCAACTGTGCAACACAACTGTTCAATTTTGCGACAAGAGCACCGAATGCTCCCGGTTGAAGATCTACGACATTGTTGTCTTGCTGTATCTAGAGATTGTAGCAAATAAAATTGATTGAAATTTCGTCAAATTAAAATAAAAGAAGGGGGGAGAACAAAGAAAGGAAACAAAGAAAGTAACACTTTCTTACAGTAGACTCTGCAAATAGTTGCCAGAACATCCGTAAACGATCATAACGATTTCCAGGTGCGTCTGTGGTTGTGAGGTAGTTCAACAAAGCTTTTATAAGACCACTATAATTCATTTCGAACGGAGATATATCACTTTCTAGTACAATATCTCGTAATTCGGTAAGCGCTGAGAACATTTCGTCTAATTGCTATCGAACACACAAGGACAAATGTTTAATAAATATAATTTTGTTTATATTAAAGAAAACGAAACATTTTAATGATTTTATTTATACTTACATTTGATTGTAATCGTTGTATTGCGGCTGTAAGTCGCGCAAGAACCGTTAACGCTGGATGGGTGCAAGGTGCATCATCTTGATATCTTGCTAGGAATTGAGCAGCTTGTTCGCGTACCCATGCTTTTGCCTTATCCCGATTACCACCTGATAAATTTGGATTACTTGGTGGTTTTGATAAACTGGTTGATGAACTTGTGTCTCTCTTATCACTAACAGTGCTTGACGATGATGATTTTCTTCCCCATCTAGCAGGATTAAGATTTCCCAAAAATCGATTATTCTTTTGTGTAAAACCAGTGAAAAGTGATTCTGGTTGTTGCGTTTGCTGCGTCCCAGTACCACCCAATCTAGAGAACCGACCTTTCTTGTTTTGACGTTTTCTTTTCAAAACATCTCCGATCCTTCTAATAAAATAATAGCGTTAAAATTATAGAAGAGAGGGAGAGAGAGAAAGAAAGAGAGAGAGAGAGAGAGAGAGAGAGAGAGAGAAAAGAGAGAGAGAGAGAGAGAGAGAGAGAGACGAATAAATTGCGAAAAAAAATAAAAAAAAAAAAAAATAAAAAAAAAAAAAATAAAAAAAAGTCAGTTCAGTTTCTATGTTACAATATTCTGTACTTACAGATGAGCACTTTGCGGTGTACTTGCATCTTCTACGGTGGTATTCAAATCTGTCCTACTATGTGTATCCATTGAAGGGGTAAGATTTGGCTTCATTTGACATGTTGCAACTGCGCCAAATAATATATTACCATTTGTTGATGGAGAAGCAATAGGTGACGTAGCACTACTAGAGGACAACATCATGGTGGAAGAAATAGGTGTAGACGGACCTGGTTGTGGACTTGGTAATGATGTACCTATTCGAAAGATAATATACAATGTGTTTACAAATGATTTTACTATTTAATTGATAATGTTTTTATAATTACGACTCACCAGAAGAGCACTTGGGCGGTGAAACTCCAAGAGGTATTTCAGGATCAGCTAATTGCCGTATTTGATGTAAGACACCTTCACGATGGAAATGGACCCCAAATACTTGCGGTAATCTTTTCATTAAGATACTTGCCATTTGTAGAGCTCCTATAACTATTCGTAAATCTTGCGATGCTAACATTCCTGCTATATGCGATGATACAACTTGATTTTTCAAAACATCCTGATATAAAGAAAATGAACAATCAATAAATTATATAAATGTTTAAATATATCATTTTGTACTAACCTTTAATAAATCAGTTGAGGCATAATATACCATACGAAGAAGTGCACGTAAACATTTACATTTTACAGCAGGCCCGGCCGAACTACTATAAACTTCGTAGAGTACGGAGAATAAAGTTCGTATAAAAGATACCAGCCATTCATTTGTCTCGATAACTGGAGGTACTACGTCCATGCTATAGAATAATGAAAAACTTAATGATTTTGAATTTACTTTTAGATATATACATATTTAAAAGTTCTAGAAATTCATTACCTAGATGAGCAAGTAGGACTTTTACCCTCAACAGGATGAGCATTCACTCTACGAAATATACTCCGTGCCATTCCAATATCCTCATTAATCTGCTTCATCACAGTCAAATCTATTGTATATGTCCTTCCTAGAGTAGAAAGACATATTTCATCTTCACCATTTTGAAATGCCATCTGTAAATAATAATCAGACAATATGACACGGTGATACTGATATATTTTTCGTACATAAATTTATTATATTTAATTGTACAGACAATAATTACTTTTCATAATACCTCAATAATCCTAGAATCAATAGTGCTGAATGGATGACAGCAATGCCTTTCATCACGCCACTCCCAATGGACTGTTTCTTGTTGACTACTGGTCCTTTCGAGTAAACTATTTACACTGAATATACCATCAGTTGGTAGCGGAGGCATAAGTTCCTCAATTAAACAAGTAATTTCAAACCATTCTTGTGGTGAACGTGGTACTAACTCTACATCTTCAGTTTTTATTTCCAAAGATCCAGTTAAAAGATAACTTAATGTGAAAGCTATATTTTGTTGTAAAAGCAGCTGCGCCAAATCAGGACAGCGATTTGATATCACAGATAACATTCGTAGCACTGTTATGAAGTTGCCAATACTGTTTACAGGTGGTGTAATCATGAGCTGAAATAATTAATTGTATAAAATAAATATTATTAACGAAATTATAGATTATTCACCTAAAAATTAGTGATCCACATACCAACTGTTGTAAATTTTGCAGAAGTTCCGCATTGATAATTTTATGTAACATAACTGGGTCATGTTGAAAACTGTCAACCAATCGACTGAAAGCTTGGCAAACACATTCAACACTTTTTTTATCCTGATTCGTCAGTCTGTTTGTTAACAATGGTAAGCTCTCTGCGACTAGATGAAAATCATCAGGATGAAGATTTTGACAACAATTAGCTGTGATTGTTAATGCTGCGCGTTGAGCCGTGATATTGAAGAAATCAACAAATTTCAAACAAGCTGATACACCACCCTAATCAAATAAAAATATATTGTACATGGGAGATCAAACGAGTTTTGTATATATTTACTTATATTTATAAATAGATAAAAACATACCGCGTGTAATATTGTTTTGCTATGTCGACGGGATAACATAGCCAAAGCAGTTAAGCATTGTTCAGCAACGTCCATACATTCAATTGATTCTAACTTCTGTAGAAATACTGGTACAGCATCAACAACAACGGTAGAAGATCGAGGCAAAGCTTCCATCATGTATGTCAAAGCACGACAAGCATGTGTCATTATAACGAAGTTGTGCTCTATTCCAAGTAAATTTATTAAAGCTGCAACGACTTGTTTAACAGGAAAACCTGTTAATGTATCTTCATTTCCCATAACAAGTATTTCTCCCATTCCTATGACAGCTTGTAATTGTTCGCCTTCATCATCAACAGCTTGTAAGCCAGCAAGGAGCTGTTGTGCTTTTGCAGCTGATAAAAAATAATTTATAAACATAAGCAAAATTATATTTGTAAGAGAATTCAAATTTTGCGTTTTAACTTAATAGAAATGGTGATTACTGACATATAAATATTATACTTTGTCATGATTTCTAAGAATGTCAACATTGTTAATATTAATACCTGAGCTTGCTCCCATACTTCTATTTAGAAGATGTTGCATTCGTGACCCTAATGCACCAAATACATGAGGAGGTAAACCTCTAGCTTCTAATAATGCTTGTAATCTCCCAACTTCACCATCATCACTTTCACTATCTCCTGTTGTACCAGATAATCCAGATGGTCCTCCACTCGCTTATTTAAAAAGCAACAAATTATTTAATTTTATTAATTAAATATATTTTATCTTATTAACTAAATTAGTCTCAATATATATTTTTTTAATAAACATTACCAGTAGCAGATGTTACAGCTGATCCTGCTTCATCTTCACCCGTTGTAGTAACTAACTGGCTACCAGGAATAGAAGATGATACAGATGTTGGCGTAGCACTGTTAGTAATAGATTCATTCCCTGACATTATATTTCCGGTACCTCCAGAAGTACTTTCCACCATTGATTTCCGTGCTCGTGACGAAGAGCGATGTCTAAATTTGGATTTAAATTATTATAATTCAATGTAAATAAGTTTGTGAAAAATTATTCAAAAATTACCTTGAGCTAGAACAGGAACCCGTCGTGGAGTCTTTTTTATGTTTTCCTGAAGTCTTGTTACTCGATGGCAGTTCCTTAGGTTGTTCACTTAAGAGTTTTATACGCGAACGAAGTGGATGTTTTTGTGTAGGATGAGGGTGTGCAGGGGTGGCAGTAGCGGTGGCAGACACAGCTGGATTGGTAGTGGCTGTTGATGTAATGCCACTAGTGCCTGCCCCGTCATGTGCCAACGCCCCCCCACCACTCTCCACAGAATTGCTAGCTGTGTTACCCACTCTGACGTTGGACTTCACACCCAAGATTTGACTACTCGTACTGCTACTTGTACAGGTTGCACCACCGTGTGCTTTGGACCCTACAATATTTAAATAACATATGATTACTTAATTGCATGAAAAATAATAGAATATAGCTTTTTCAAACATTACTGATGCATTAGAAGTTATTTTAACTTTAATATTTATCACATGATAATCTCATTGTCTACATTAGAAATATTATTATGTGTAGACTTCTTCTTTTTTTATTTTTTTTATTTTTTTTTTATATATATATTAGTGCATGTAAAATTTTAAGATATGTGCTATTCGTCTTAATTTTCCCTGAACAATTGTGAAACTCAAACATTTTCGCAAGTTAAATATTAATAAAGAAAAACAAAAATATTAAATGTACAAATACATTTTTTTTTGTTCTAATAAATAAGACATAAAAAAGATCATGTATGAGCCAAAGAAATATATTCAACTGTTTCTCTTGATTTTAATTATTTGACTAATAATAAGTACTTGTTCATCTTTTCTTTTTTGAAGAAGTACTTTCAATCAAATATAATGACAATATTATATTTTTAAAATGTATGTTTCTGAAACTCATAGCTAATTACTAAATATGGCATATTATTCATAAGTTACATTGTAAAAATTCATCTATGTATGTAGACAATACACAATGAAAACTTATTTACTATTTAATGATAAATTTATCATAATACATCCGGAGAAATAAATATCATTTTAATTTCTTTTATATATATAGAGCAATACGCTTCCAAAATGAATACTTTGTTTTCAATCATAATTTAAGACGACAAATTAAAAATAAGGCATATGTTTTAGTTAACACATTTTTTTTCTACAGAACATTTTTTATTTTATTATTTTAGTCTCTTCCAATATATTTTAATGTAAAATTCCTTCAATTTTTTATATTTTTAATTCTAATTCTAATAATGTATAATTTTATTATCAAATGCTAACTGATCAATTATTAAATTAATATGATATAATATAAAATTTATTATTATTTATACGGAGAGATTCTTTGAATTTTATTAATGTTATATTAATAAGAATCATTTATAAGAAACTTCACGAAAATGTTTGCATATAGTTTATATAAATTATATTGGTCTATATTTATATCATAACCCAAATAATAATGTTATATCATGATATTATTAATATCAAATTCGAATTGATTAATTTTGTTGAAATAAAAGTTCTATAGGAAAAATTAATTTATAGTTAAAAAGTGGTATATATGTATATACTAAACAGAAAAACAAATAATCATTTAAATTATATTTTTTTATTAAATACTATCCAGTAAAAGAACTCAATAATTATAAGAACTGCACTTTATATACATACATACATACATACATACATACATACATACATATATATATATATATAATCTCATGCATAAATAGAAGGAAAAATAAACTTTTTCAATCTTGTTTGAATAAGAGAAACCTTGCATGTAGATGTAGGAAGATTTATATAATGTAGTTCAATAAATGTAGCATATCCTTTTCTTTAAATATCTATACCTTGTATTTATAAGAGAAAATAAGGGGAAGAGAGAAAATGTGGTACGAATTGTGTACTCCTTAAGCTTACCTTCTTGATGGTACGTTTGTGTTGATATTGGAAAAAGTGCTTTGACAGCAGACACAAATCCTTCCAGACATTCGCTCATCCTCAGGCCTAATGATACAGTCTGATCTATGACTCTTATTTTAATAATGCTACCTTCTTTATTTTTTATGATATTTCTGATAAAATCCTTTCTCTATAATTTTAAATCTATCTTTTCCCTACTTTGTATATGTAAGGAATTGTACAATGTGTTATTGCAATGTTCATGCAAGATATTTTCTTATATTTATTTAAATTAAAATAAATAAATCAGAGAACAAAGATTATTATAAAATTCGTATGAAATATATTTATAAATTTAATGTTTGTGCAGTTCTATTTATAACTTAATAGCATTTTAATATGTTGGCATTTACTATATAAAACATTTCATTATATGTAAAGAATGTTATTATATAAATTCAGTAAACCAAAATAACAATGACAATTATATACATGTAGCTATTAAAAAAGCATATTATATCACTTAAAAAATTCTGCACATGCACACTAATATATTTAATATAATTATGTAAGTGTAAATCCATATATTTAATTATGAAATTAATATTTAATGAATAAAATAACACTTTAAATTAAAATGCGTATTGCTCTTAAAGTCACTTATTTGCATGTTAACAACATCATGTTGGTCACATTGCCAAACACATATGGTAGATGTAAATTTAATATATAAAATTGATCTTAATATGCTGCACTTGTGCCATACCACATAATATATATACATATATATATTATGCTTCATAAGTTGATAAATATTAGAGTATAAAAATGGCTAATTCTAAAATCTTATATAACCTTTTATATAAGAACTAGGTTGTTCTTTCTTCTAAGCAAATCAGTTTACACTTGTCATAAATAATATAATATATGTTGATTGTAGAGTATATGAAGAATAATCAATAATAGAGAATCTCACTATTTAATTTTTAATACTTAATTTTTTAATTTCAAGTGTAAAATTTCATTTTAAGAAAAATTTAGGTTAATTCTAATGATAATATTCAAGGAAGTTTTATACATTACCTATCCTTTATATATCTTTACAATCAACATTTTATTTAATATAAAAATTTATATACTAACCTCTTTCCCTTGACGTAGTTGAATTGCTAGAAACAGGAGTAGCACTCGATGATGATGCCAAGTTGTTGTACGTTGAAGATGATTTTCGATTACTATAGCCACTATTTAATGATAAGTTGTAGCTACTGCTTGCTTGCAATAAAGTTGCTGAATTTTGTGGAGTACGAGAACGAGTCCGCGAAGCTACACAATCTATAGCTGTCAAGTTTAACTCTGGCAAACTTGTTCTCGTGTTGCGAACTCTTGTATTACCACTAATACCACAATTAGACTGCTGAACCTTGTGTTGCAGTCTCCAATCTGTATCTAAGAAAAAATAACTAATTCATATGGATATTCTGATTAATGTAACAAATTCTTGATGTAACAAATCACTACACGATAATAACTATTTCACGTATTGGAATTACCTAGGAATGGTCCTAAACCACTTCCATGATTTCTACGTTCACCCTTTATCTTGTCTTCTCCTTTTGAAGAATCTATAGAATGTCTATGTGCAGATGTGTTGTCAAGGTCCTGAGGTGGTTGCGGATCACCAATAGTTTGTCTGCGTCTTTTCTCTTCTACTGGCACTGGGATACTACTACTTTGTCGCTTTCTATAGCCACTTGTACCACTGCCTGAGCTTTTCCCTCTAATTTTAGAGGTACCTGCTGAAGCACTGGCCTTCTCTACAGACCCCCCTGACAACAACTGATCTTGTTGATCTGCCATAGATTAATTGACTCATGCCACTATACTGCCTGTAACAAAAGCAACAAATTGTAATTATTATAGATGATATAACAGTATATTAATATAATCTTATATATTTTTACATATCCATGGAATGCTTTATATCTTGTACATATATAATTTTCAAATTTGATTGGAAAGTGTATTTGTATATATACATACATATATATGTGTTATGTCTATATATATATATATATATATATATATATATATATATATATATATATATATATATATAATAATCGAATATGTATATTTTTCTACTTGAACTAAAAACAAAAAGATGATAATTCTGCAGCAAGTTTGTCAATGCATAACCTGAGGGATCAATACATATCTTTGTTCTCAATTATTAACACTTGAAATGTTGCTGATATACTGTTAAAGAGTATGAAGCTTTGAATCTTTTCATAAAGCAATATATCTCAACTGTCCAATCAAATAATATTATTAATCTTAATCATTATAATAAATAATTAAAATTGAAATAGAAAACAATTTTGTTAGGAAAGGAGATATAATGGATGAAAAAAAAGAAAAAAAAAAAAAAGAAAAAAAAAAAAAAAAAAAAAAAAAAAAGAAAAAAAAAAAGAAAAAAAAAATGTGAATATGTTTCTCCTATATTTTCCCATAAGGCTTGTTTGCTACCAATTTTTATTAATAAAGCATTAATAATTAATGCTTGGAACGTTTGTACGAAAGAAAAAAAATGCAAAATTTGAACACTTAAAATATACAAACCGTGTTAAATCGCTGCGCACTGTGATAAGAAGACCGTGACTAAATAACACGCAATTAATGTTTTTCCTACGCAGCGAAAGAGATAGTATACCAAAGGCAGAATCATAACAAACACTGTAACTGAAGTCCATCCGCGATAAGGGTAACAATGCAAAATTGTGCCATTGACATCTGTACGAACGCTTTGTGAAAGATCTGAGATGAATAGTGAGAATAACAGTCGCGAGAGAAATGAGTAAATCGAAAAAGATCGAAGATAGATATAAAGGAATTTAACAAAGAGACTCATAAGCAGCGATCCACCATTTGCTTGCAAGCAAGTAATGGAGGACGAGTTCTTTTTCCACCACTACCTCCCCCCTTCTCACTCTCTGTCCTCTATCAGTCTTACTCTTTCCCTCCCCTCCTATCTTGTGAACTACTCTCTCGCTCTCGAAGCCCAGTGTGTGTGCTGTATGACCTCAGGTACACCAAAAAAGAAAATCCCTCGCATGAGGGCAGAAACGACCGGTCCTTCCCCCCGAGGGGATGACTATTGTGCGTATTACCTGAATGTCGGTACAACATGCCCAGGGCATTACGAGGAAAATGTTCTCTTCTCACTCGCAAAAGCTTTCACGACAGTCTATGTCCTTCCTTTTATACATACGTCTATTCACCGTCCGGGAACAGGACTCACGCGCACGCAAACCTACGTTGGTGAGCGGCTCCAACGATGTGTCCCCCCCCTCACGCACAATGAGCCACACACCGAGAGACACGCCAAACGCGCACCACCGAGGTAGACTGAAAGCACGATTCCGTACGAGGAATGCGACGAGCCTCGTTACTAGCGGCGGGGTTGGTTAGAATTGGAAGTACGGAGAATGCTCCGCCTCCGTTTCCCCCTCCACTAAAGAAAAGGAAAACGTCACATGCGCCGGACCAACCATTGCAGTGCGTTCCAAAATTCACTGCTTGGCGCGCTCTTTTAATCGTTCTACGTATTTCTTTAACGTTTATTCACGATATTACTAATAGTTACAGTCATATCTTTTTTATTTTCTTTCAAACCTAACAATCGTTCGAATATTTAATGATCACCGATAAAAATTACGTATCTTTTTTAGATAATTTTCAATGCTTACGCATAGTCTTGCATGTTTCCAAGCGGCGTATCGTTATAACATGGTATAATTATGTAAAAATATATGATGAATTTCGATCTCTATCAAATATCTAAACGGAATAAAATTTATATGAAAAAAATCGATCGAATTTATAAAGATCTCATTGTATTTTTGTGTCTACAAATATATAAATAACTGCAAATATATAAACGAAAAAATCTAATAGTATGATACTTATCCGTTAAGAATTATCCGTTAAGAAAAATGATGCAATAGAAATATGGGAATATTAACAGGATATTTTCGCCATTAAATCGACGGATATTGAATATAAAGAACAGTTTGCATGTATAGATTCGTTTAATGACATTCACTTATACTCTATTAAATATACAAAAATGAAAATATAGTAATAAATAATTTCTCCTATTTGTGAATGTGTAAAACTGTTTATACCGTTAATAATCATGTATTTATACAACATGATAATTTACAGACCGTGTAACGACATCTCTACATTTCTATTAGAAATACGTATATTATCACACTTTTGTTCCCATGCATATTGTAAATGAACTTGAATGAACACGTCACAAAAATGTCACTCTCTTGAAATATTATATAAAACGTACATGAAATTCTTGATAATATGCGACGTAACCGCATAAAAAATAATATTACATGTCTAATTGCAATGAAATATCGTCACACATCGATTGTAGTGAAACGAAGAAGACGCAATATTGATATTCACTCAGCGAGCTCAGGTTACGTTCAAAGCGGAATCAGTATCGTTTGGATATTTGCATGTCGAGTTTACCTTTCATTCGTAGATGCTTGACAGGCTTTAAAATCAAACTCTAATAATCGCGTTAATAAAAACGGAGACGACAAGCACCAAATTTTTCGCGTAATAAAAACGTTCGTTAAAAGCACGCAACTTGACAACGATGATGTTGTAATAGGATGTCGGATGCTGGTTCTATTGTTTGACCTCGGGTTGAACGTAGTAACCACGATTGGCTGAAAACTTCATTTAGTAGTACCCAATTGGTTGCTGATAAATTGAACAGTTTTCTCAGGTTGTATCATAACAACTTGAGATAAATCAGCTGTGCCCGTAAATCACTCGATTAATTCAACTTTTATTATTACCGACACAGACACATCAATATTTTTTCTTTTCGATAGCACACTATTTTCGACAGCTTGCATTTACTCACCGAAAAAGGGAGCTCCTCCCTGGAAGTCGGACTCCAGTTACGCAATGCGATGCGCAAAGGGACACGTGAAGATACAGAGTGAGCTGTCAAGTCGATTCGAGTGTCGTCTGCTAAAATACTTTAACCTAAGATTATACGTGATACAAGATGTTCCATCGACATATAGAAATGAACATGTACATTTGCTTTTATGCCATAAAATTATCTCGTTATGATTGGTCGATACTTTCTTGTCGTTTCAACAGTGACCGATCAACGTTAAGAACATGGATATATGTATAGTACGATTTTAATATATTATATTATATATATTATATATTATATATTACATATTATATGGATATGTATCATAAATGTATTTGTTTTTTGCTGTTAATATAATACATTATTTTTTACAGATACAATATTACTGACGAATAAGAAATAATTCGATTATTAACAATAAACTTTCATTACGTCATATTGGCAATACTTTCGATAATTGCTAGTGATAAAATGAACAGAGTCTGATAGTCTAAATATTGAACAGTTATTTTCAAGACTAACCTTTGTTTCTTAATTGGTAGTCAAAAATGTCAGCTGTTCTTTTAAAGAACTCTATTCAATCATCCAGTAAGATTCTTATTAATGTTCAGACAAATCATACACATTGATATATTTTATATCTCATAAATTATATTGCAGTGTAATTATGTAATAGCAATAATTTTTAATATTATTTTATGTTTCAGAATTACAGACAATACATTTTGCAAGTATTATTGTACAAGGAAATAATTATTCCGATCAGCCACGTATTATTAAAAATCCAACTACAGCTTCTTTAAAGAGAGGTACAGGAGGTCGTTCTTCTTTCAATGGAATAGTATGTACAATCTTTGGTAATACCGGCTTGGTTGGACGGTATCTGTGTAATCGTCTTGGGAAGATTGGAACACAGGCATGTCATACTTATGTACAACATGTAGCAGGATAAGTAAGAGTATATAGTTATAGTGAACTACATCGTAATTTATTTAAGAAAATAATGATTGTTCGTATAGCGGTAGCTATCATTACATAATAGTATTTAATATTAATATGATTAATATTAATTTTTTTAAATAAAAGAAAAATTATATTTTCAGTTGATCCTTCCACATCGATCAGATTTTTATTTCAGTAGGCACCTTAAACTTTGTGGAGATCTTGGACAAGTACTTTTCCATCCGTTTGATTTACGAGACGAAGAATCTATCTTCAAATGCATGAAATATTCAAATGTAGTTGTTAATTTAATAGGTAAAGATTGGCCAACAAACAATTTCTCTTATGAGGATGTACATGTAGAAGGAGCAAGACGAATTGCTAAGATTGCTAAAAAAGTTGGCGTGGAACGTTTAATTCACGTTTCCTCTTTAAATGCATCTCCTAATCCCAAGGTAATTGATTGTCTTAAATAAATAAATATATCTATATAAAATAATGTTATATACAATTTACATTATGTCATTCACATAAATTAATATGATATAAATTTAAAATCATTGAAAAAGTTTGTCATTTTCTGTGGTCTTTAAATTTTATGTTTATGATTGTTTAAATGATGAAAATTACAAATAAATTATTTTGTATTTTATAAGCCATTAGTTTTGAAAAAAGGCTCGCAGTTTTTAAGAACAAAATGGGAAGGTGAATGTGCTGTGAAAGAAGAATTTCCAGAAGCAACAATAATTCGTCCATCCATTATATATGGAATGCAAGACAGATTTTTGACTCATTATAGTCACAAATGGAATCAATTTTTGCTGTATGTGTAAAAAAATGTTTCTATGCTTATGGAAATATGTGATTTACTTTCGAATACCTTAACAATTTTATATATATTTTATATTATAATAGTAATCCAGTACTATGGAAAAAGGGCGAACAAACAGAAAAACAACCAGTTCATGTATCCGATGTAGCTGCTGGTATAGTTGCTATCATATTAGATAATAATACTGTTGGAAAAACCTATCAATTTGTTGGGTATGTATCTTGAATAAGTCATACACAGAAATCAATGTTTCAATATCAAATATTGTATGTTTTTAATCATGACATAAATAACTTCTTGTCTTTATATTAGACCACGAAGATACAAATTAAGAAGTTTAGTTGAGTGGATTCAGAGATCAATAACAGAAGAATGGGAGAAAGACGGTTCTCAAATATTAGATTTAAATAAAACTTTACTCTTCCAGTTGAAAATATTTTTGAATGAAGCCATAGGCAATACGCACAGAATAAATCATTTACATTGGGAAGGAATAGAAAAAGTATGTATTACTTTATAGAGTACATAATTTAATTTATACTTATAATGATATAGAAAATTATTGCAACAGCTATAATAAATTGAGAGAGATGTTAAATACTTCTTTTTCACTTTCTATATATTTATTCTTTCTTTATTATGCATTATATAGGACAGTACAAGTGATGAAGTTTTAAAAGATCTACCTACACTGGAGGATCTTGGAATTGAGCTTGCTGTCCTTGAAGAATTAGGTGCATGGGATTTAAAATTATATCACAGACACACTTATTATGATAAATCTTATGAGGAATATAAAACAATACCACCTCCAGAATGTATACCACTTTAATTAATATCAATTTTCAGAATAACATCATAGTTATGATAGAAAATAATAACTTATAATGAACATATTGTAAATTCATTATCTAATAAATTTCTGTATCATGTTCTAGTAAATAAATATTTACCACAGTATGTGTTAATAAAAAAAAAAAAAAAACTTACCTTTGAAAATCAAAAACAAGATCAATTTTTATGTTTGGAGATGATCTTTAATTGATGAATCACACAGTGACACAATTTTATTAAACCGTATACAATTATATCACTATTTGGAATTTTTTTTTGTTCAAATGAATGAATTATTACATCATTGCATCAGATCATGCTAGATCAATAATAACACATTCGACGAATGTTAAACGATTTTCTTTTAGTAGTTACATAAAACATGTAAATATTAAATCATGAGGTATACAATACTTTCCTAAAATTTTGTCCAAATAGAATTATATCTGTCGAGGTAAGTAAAGCAGATAGGATATGTTTTATATCATTCTAATAGTCTTTCTATACGAAATTCGTTGAAGATGTAAATTGGCACACACAAATCTTTACCTCCGTCTTTGAATTTATGCAAAAAATGTGGTAAAATATTATTAGACTATAGAATATACCACATTGTCTATATAAAATATATAAACAAAATTTTATAAAACTATTTATAAAATTTCTTTACAAGCATTTGATTACATTTGAGGCACCTGGCGCATGGCAATAGCTTGTATAACTCTACGTAATTTACCAACTGTTCGTTTTCTTCTAGAATGTCTTCTAAATATCAACCAATTCCACCGATTCAGTAAACAAAAAAGAATCACGCCTACCATAATAATTATTACTATATAATACCATTGATTCACAGTCACTTGATGGTCCTGTTCATTTTGCTTTATGTTATTAACAACTCCATTTAAATTATTATTATATAAGAAAGGAACACTTGCTCCAATATGTCGTTTAAGCCATAATGAATCTTCTTGTGGAATTGGATTTGCAGCCATTATTCCACTTCCCACAGATAGTAATTTTTGAGATTTATATAAATTTCTGAAATATAACAATAGGATAAAATTTCTGTAAATATTGCTGCGCCTTATTTTACAAAATTATTTATCCTTTAATTTATTTATGTTTATTTTCGTACAAACATATTTATGATTATTTAATTGCATATTAATGAATGAAAAATATTATTATGCTTACGTGGGTGCAGATTCATTAACTGGTTTTGGTAAAGCTAGCGTAATAGTGGGACACGATGGTAGTGGACGATAACGACCTGCTCCAGTACCTTCAGATGCTACTACCTTGCTATGGCGTTTGAAATTGCTACCCTCTATTCGTTGAGGTAATATGTTATTCTCGAAATGATCTGATTCCTTTGGATCTTTATTTGGATGTGAATTTTCATTCATAAATATAGTTGCTATTCGGCCTGTAGTTGTATATTCTAAGATGGCATCGAGCATCCAGAAACAAGCTAGAAAAATATATATTTTTTTAACCAATATATATATATATATATATATATATATATATATATATATACAAAATCATTAATTTTAATAAGTCATTATTAAAATAAGATAATGATCAAAATATTTACGTTTTTGTAAATGACTGTCGTCAATGCAATTTGAATCTCCATATACTACAAGCCTACCAGGCATATCATTTACATGTTCTTTCTCATGATTGTCTTCTGGAGATTCTTCTTCAAAATCTTTTATATCGTTATCCTTGATATTGTAGTTCTCCTTAACACTTTCATAACGTTTAGTTTGTAAAAGTCCAAGAATTGGTACAAGTTTTGACGATCCTGTTTCAGTTTCCAGAAGAAATTCTTGACCTTGATCACGTAATTTTGCATAAAGTAGAACTCCGTCTCGTGGAAATCTTATGTGTTTCATGTAAAAACATATCATCTAAATGTTTCTATATAATTTTTTGGAGGTAAATAATTGGGATAAATTAAATATAGTTTACCGAGCAATAGTTGATCCAGAAGCAAAAGATACAGGTGAATGTTGACCAAGACTAAATTGACCATCTTGTACTTGATCACTAAATGCTATTCCCCAGTTAGGATATAAAAGGTCGTTTAAAGCTGGTATATTTGCACCTCCTGTATCAGGAACCCACCATTGACGAGTATTTTCATCATAAAATTTTACCTTTCGCATGACAGTAACATTATACCAATCTGCAAAAATAATTACAGAAAGCCCATCTTCTTCGACGTCTTGTTTTAATTTTGCCACCTAGAAAGAAAATCCGTTAATTATATAATTATAAAATGAAAATAAAAAAAGGAAAATCTTTCCTTATAAATAAATGAAGTAAAAAATACGTACTTCTTCAGGAAAGAATTCTTCTTCTGTATCAACAATAAGTAACGTTCCATAATTTTTAGCATCAAAACAGGTAAATGGATGGCCAAGTACTTCGAGATAATATCCAGCATTGCGTAAATGCTGATACATATCTTTAAAATTTGTATGAATATGATCACCGTTCCAATCAAGAGGATCACTTTTTGCATGTAAATCATCTCTTGGAAAATATCCTGGAGGATAACGTAAGTTATGGTACTGATCCCAAAGAATACGTTTGCTGTTAAACAATAATCATAATAATTACATGTATAATATAAGTGATAATGTTATATAAGTTGTACAGATCACAACAAAGCATATATTATTTATAGTTACTGTCGAGGCGGAGTTGGTATAACTTTGGCTTTTAATGGTAGTTCAATCGTCGATTGACGAGATTCTTCTTCCCCATCACTTGGCGGTGATTTTATAGTTATAGATATATGACCTATGTATAAATTAATATTAACATGATTTTTTCAATATGATACCTATTTAATAAGTTATATTACCTTGTGCTATACCCTGCCAATCACGAGAACTCGATGGAACAGTTATAGAAACTGCTAACCAGCCTGACCATGGCCATAGAACATCGCTGTGCGTTAATGATATATCAATTCGTTCTCCGTTACCATTACCAGTATATGGATGCCAAGTAAGATCCGTAATATGACCCGAAACACCCAATCCATTTATTATTGTTATATTTACGATTATTGGTATACCAGTATGATAAACAGCTTGAGTACAATATGGCCACATGTACTGGCACTCAGTCAAATCTATGTAACTGAATTTATATTATCTATGAAACATAGATGATCTCAGTGTTTTATTGTTTTATTTATTACAGATAAAAGAGTAGTTACCTTGGACTGAGAGTACACATGGGCGTGTATAATCTTAAAAAATGAAACGCTCTCAACAAATCTAATTTTCCTGCTCCTTGTTCAAACATACCAACCCCTGGTAAACGTCGTGCGGAACTAAGTAATGCTTGTTTCATACTAGCCGGTGTTACCTTCTTATAACAAAAAAGTTTAAGTTTTGAAAATATAAATATTCTCAATGTATATATAAAAATAGATATATACTTTTCAAAACAATAATTACCCTTCTTTTAACATTTTGAGATCCATCTGGTTGGACAAAACCACTTGCTAAAAGTGCTACAGCACCAGCTACAACGGGACTAGCAACAGAAGTACCAGAGAGTGTTCTGCAACCAGTCTGTAATGCCGAACCTCTCACTCCTGATCCATATGTAACTAAGTCAGGTTTAACTCTTCCATAACCAGATGGTAATTCCCATGTTGTCATACCTCTCGATGAAAATTTAGCTATTTGATCCTCCCAATTTATACCTCCAACACCAATAACATCCATTTGATCAGCAGGGTTATTTAATGTTCTATATAAGATATGAGAAATTTGTAATATGAATAAAAATACAAATAATAACAATAGTTAGGACTTACCCATAAAGAGGACCATCATTTCCAATTGCAGACACCATAATTACACCATTTGCTGTAAGTTCCCAAACTTTATCAACGAATGGATGATCCATGAAGTCTGGACCACCAATACTGAGATTTAGCACTGTAACTTTAGTTAATATAGCATAATTGAATGCATCAAGAAACCACGATGTATATGATACCTATATCAAACAAAACATAGAAGAAAATAATAAAGGAATATTTTTTAATAGATTATTATATATTTTATAAAAACAGTTAAGAATATTAGACACATATATATATACATATATATACATATATACTTGAGCATTAGTGAAAACACGAAAAATATGCAACTCGGCATCTGGTGCAAATCCAAGACATTCTCTAGAAGATGAAGCTATAACACCAGCAACAAATGTTCCATGACCTAAACCATCTTCTAAAGTTTTCTCATTTGTCCAATTCGAACGTTCTTTAATTTTTTTGAAATGTGGATGGCTAGCAGCTAATCCAGTATCAAATATTGCTACCTGATATGTATAATACAATTAAAAGCTTCATTTTAAATTATATCAACTATATTTCATATCTACTTATTAACTATTTGTATTATTCACCTTAATACCATGACCTGTTACACCCATGCCCCATAATGCATCTGCTTGAAGTATACTTGTGATTTGTCTTGGAATAGCACGTAGCAACCTACGAGATGCATGCCGATTTATTGGTTGCCAGAAATGATTACCCTAAAATTAAAAAGTTTCTATAATATATATATTTACAAATTAATCTTACCTGTTTCTATATGTGAAAACATACATAAGTATTAATTTTCCTTTTGAATCCTTTATATTCTGGAAGTTCTCCTTCTTCTGTGATATTAATATATTTTAAACTTCTACGTACTAGTCGCTGAGGTGTTACTCTTTTTATGAGTGGATGATCCATTAAAGCATTGAGTCCATGATAATTATCAGTTTCTTCTAAGAGAACTACATCAAAATCACTTGGAAAATTACTTGCCAAATTATTTCTAGCTAATAGTTTCCAATTATTAACTCCAGATGAATTTAATGCAGCACATATATAATTTCTACGAGCATGAGGTTTGTAGTAGCCTTTGAATGCTACAATATATTCATTTTTAACAATTCTAGATGAAAATTGAACTTTAACTTCGTGCATATTATGATGTAAATCACATGATGATATCGAGTAGGTATCATATGATTCTGACTTATTATGTGCTGGGTTATGACGAGTCTGTTCTTCTCCTAATGAACAGTTTAATTGGTGATTACTTGATTTGTTCGTAAAGGTAAGGAGTAATACCAAAGTAATGTACAGCCAAGATATATGCGACTTCATACTATTAGTACAAACTGAAAATTATAAATCATTTAAATTATCTATTATTCAATAACAATATTAGAATATATTTTGTATAACATGGTTGATTTTTTATTCCTTTTTCTATCTATTTTTTTAATTAAACATTATTGTATAGTTATTGACAATGAATCATTCATCTATTACTCAGTATATTTTTTCAATATATAAAATCAACTGTATATTAATAAAGCTTGAATACTTACAATGTTTAATTTTATCATAAAGATAATAATGAAGAATAAATGTTTACTTACGGTAACGATATATTTATCTTTCACGTCATAACCTTAAGTTTTATTTATCATAGAAATTCACATTGAAATCTTGCAGCCGTACATTTTTAATTATTTCTTTTATAGGTAAGTCATTGATTTCTTAAATTGTAAACACATTGTAAAGTATACATACAACGAAATTATGTATATCACGTTATCCATGCTTCGATGTTTACAAATCTCATTGCATTTAAAGACAGAGGTGTAATTGCAATGAGGTTAAATAAAATTTAAGTGCTGACACTACACGATAACAATTCACATAAAAGTACTACGTAAATATTATTTACTACGAATTTATAAGGTAGTTTTTAATTCCTATATATTCCAATTTCAATTATTAATTGTACCTTTTGATAATCATTTAATTTTACAATTTTGTAAATAAAAAATAAATGGTGTAATAATAAGAAAGCCAGATATAAAATTAATTTGTAAGTATTTTATGCGAATATAAATTATTTCTTTTTTTAACATTTATATATATATATATATATATATATATATATATATATATATATATATATAATATATGTATATTTGTATATATATGTATATATATATGTATATATATAAGGGTATAATGTTTATTTACAAATTTACTTAATCAATCGCAAATTTTAAGTTTTATTTTATATAATTTACGGTTACATTAATTTAAATAAAAAATATAATAAAACATACAAGTCTAAATTATTGTTTACAATTGTTGATAAGATATGTTGTTCTAAATGAAATGAAAGCATAAAATATAAATGAATATTTTTTAATTCAATTATTATATAAAGAGTAATTTTGTTACTGTATTATATTAACAGTGAAATATGGAGCAATTTACAGAGGATAATAATAAAACAAATCTGGATGTTGAAATAAATTCTGAGGCTAAATCGGAAAAAGACAAAGAGGATATAATGATTCTCGATCATGATACCAATGTTATGCCAATAATCATAGAAGAATTGGATGAAAGTGCTATTAATTCCATGGACGTAGATATGACTGAGTTTGTAGAAGCTAAAGCTTTAGAAGTACAAGATGTATCTCAAACAATAATTCCATCCTATACATATTCTGAGCAAAGTAGTCCTGTTAATGACATTATAATGGAAATAGATGATCAAAATGTACTACTAACTGTTGAAGAAGAAGATAGATTAACTAAACAATTTTTAAATGGTGAATTAACATTCAGTGAATATTCCTCTAAAATGGATGAAAATCCAGAACTAGAAATCTCAGATACGGATGTTTCTAAGTATGTACTAAGAAAAATATGAAACTTTTATGTATTGAACATCACTGATAAATAATATCATTTTTAGAAAAGATTCAGAAAATGAACAAGCAGTTTCACAACAAATTATAAATAAAAAAGAACAAAAGTTATCAACATTTTCACAAGCAGGACCAAAAAGGAAACGGAGAACCCTTCCCCCTGTTTTACAAGGTCTTATGGGTGAAGCAAATTTACGTTTTGCAAGAGGAGAAACAACATTAGCAGCACAAATGTGTATGGAAATAATTAGGCAAGTTAAATTTTTTTAATCTAATTAAGGAGTTTCTTAATAATAATCAAATCATGATTGATTAATAATTCTACAGGCAGGTACCAAGTGCTCCAGAACCATTTCAAACCTTAGCAATGATATATGAAAATGATCAGCCTGAGAAATCATTACAATTTGCATTAATAGCAGCACATCTCAGTCCAAAGGATGCCGATCAATGGGCTAGATTGGCTAATTTATCATTAGAGAGTGGCAATATAAAACAAGCAATAACATGCTATTCGAAAGCTATTCAAGCTAGCCCAAAAGAAATACATTTGTATGAATCATTAATAGAACTTCAAGAGCAAAATGGAGATAAAAGAGCTCATTTGAAAGCATATACAAAATTGTTACATCATCTGGATTCAGAAAATGGTGAAGAAATATTAAAATATGCAAAAATACTAGCAAAACGACACATGCAAGAAAATAATAATGAACAAGCATTAGATGCTATGGAATATATTTTTGTTAAGTGTCCTGAATTGATAACATTAGAAGAAGTCAATATTATGACAGAATTGTTAATTACTTTAAAACATTTTAATAGATGTTTAGATACTCTAACTAAGTACACTAGTATCTGGGTTCAATTTAAGGAGATAGATATTTCTGATAAAAAAATTTCAGAACCTCCTAATATATCTATAATAGAAACCTGTGATATACCAGACGATGTAGTTGTAGATTTAAAAGCAAAATTTCTTATAACTCTTATTGAACTGAATGAAATTACTATGGCAGATAAACTTTTACCTAAATTGTTGAAAGAAGATCCAGAGATATCTGGAGATTTATTTTTAGATGTAGCAGAGGCTTTTATGGGAAAAAAAGAATTCCAGCGAGCTTTGGACTTATTAGATCCATTAGTTAATAGCAACAACTTTAGTTTAGCAGCTGTTTGGTTAAGACACGCAGAATGTTGGGTTGGCTGTAAAGATCTAAAAAAAGCTATTAAATCTTATGAAGTTGTTAAACAATTATCTCCTCAGCATTTAGGTGCTAGACTAGCATTAGCAAAACTTTATAAGTTTAAAGGTCAATACATTAAGGCAGCAGAAGTTCTTAAACAAGATCCAGAATCAGATGCACTAGATCCTAATGTAATTTATATGAGGACACTTTTGCTCTTCAAAACTCAAAAATATGATGAGTATTTTCAATCTGGAATGTTATTACTTTCAAGACATTGTATTAATATTAGGTCAAAAGCTGAGCTTGGTGCATTAACAAGAGCAACTGGAATACGTCAACGTCTTGAAAGTTTACAATTGCATCGACTATCATGTGGTGAAAAACTTGAAGAAGAAAATGTACCAACATTTGTTAACAGTGATGAACCAAGTGAAAAGAATGAATTCCTTTTATATATTCAAATGTGCAAGTTAGCTTGTGAATTGAAAAGATATGGATTACTACAAAGAATATCTTTTAGTGCATTGACATCTAAAAGATTTGAGAAGAGGAATTCTCATATCATGTTCTTATGTTTATTGGCTTGTATTCACAATAATGATTCTTATTATGGTTACAATATTGTGCGGGAAATAGTAAAAGTTTGTCAACGTTCAAATTCATGGAATTTACTTAATATAGTTATTCAAAAAGCTGAAGATTCTAGACACAATAGATTCATAATGCGTTTACTTGGACGAGAAGATGCATTTTCTCATTTGCATATAATGCATGCAAATAATTGCCTTGTCTGTGGGACATATACTTATGCTCTGAATGATTACATATCCCTCTTTAGAGTTACGCCAAATGCATTATTGGCCTTATTAATTTCTGTTACTTTACTACAAATGTCATGTCAAAAGCATTCATCAAAGAAGAATCAATTAATAATTCAAGGTAATTATTAATAATTTAAGGAATAGGTTAATAATAAAAATAAAGGAATAAGATTAATAATTCAAGGAATGTATATATTTATCAGTATTTAGATATGAAATATAATTATTATGAATGATTAAATATATCATTTATTATTGAATTGTAGCAATTGCATTCTTTAAGAAATATGCACAATTACGAGGAGTGGAAGGTCAACACGAAACATATTATAATATAGCACGTGCATTTCATCAAATTGGAATGTTGCCAACAGCTATACACTATTATAAACTAGTTCTTCATTCAGATCCAGGAGATTTAGTTAAACAAAATGAAGAACTTTTAGACTTGAAAAAAGAAGCAGCTTTTAATCTTCATCTTATATATTTACAATCTGAAAATCTTAATCTTGCCAGAATGTATCTTGAAGAATATATTACTATTTAAAAGCATTATAAATAAGTTATATGTATAAATAGTATAAGAAATTAATAGATATGTTATATTATAAATGTACATATTTTTTGCCGAAAAAGTATTAATAGCTCTTAAATAAAAATAAAGTATTAAGACTGTTCATAATCTCAGGTTTTTTAATGGTTTACGCCATTAATGAGAACAGGCGTAATTCTTGATTGATTTTGATGAACAAAGTCTTCTTTTAAAGGCGAAGATTTAATTTATAATACGTAGTTTTAGAATTATTGAAAAAGATTTTTATTTGTGTATAAAGTATTTTCGAAAAATTCCCTTTTTAAAACGATTTTTTTTTACAAAAAAATAAAGCTTTTAAATAAGAACCTTGTACTTTCACTACTGATTTTAATATACACACTTGAATGGATATTTTCTATATCTCTCGTGAGACAGTGATTGCCTGCTTGTTTGTGTGCGTAAATAACTGGTACTTAGATTTTTTGAACATTTAAAAACGCAAAAAATGCATTTTACGATGCTCGCGCAGAGAAGCTATGGTAATTTATTTGGTCATTTTAATGAGATTTGACTAGATGATTCTATGGCAAAAATAAGGAAATATGTGTCCAATCGTTGTTTATCGATGTGTTTTTAAAATATTGTTAAATTTTGGAAAAATGTATAGTTCCTTTTAGATTTTATAGACTTAAAAAGATAGATTTTATAAGCAATGTGTAACACATTGGCAAGCATTTGGATTCTTGTAATACATGGAACATCTTATTATTGTTATGCATTTGTTTTCTTACTATTTCTTAATCAAGATCAGTCGAAGCTAAAATTGTCTTTACTATTATAATATAAAATGTAAAATAATATTTAAATACATTATTATTATTATTATTATTATTATTATTATTATATTATAGTATATTACATTATATTATATCATTATTATTATTATTATTATTACTATTATCAGTAATAGTAATAGTAGCATATTATTATTAGTAATAGTAATAGTCGAAGTCGTATAGAGTGAACTAGTTCTACAAGGGTAACCATGTAAGAAAAAAAAACAGACTGAGAGTTCTATATTATAAGTAATGTGAAAATGAACTCATGTTTTAATATGTATTAAAATAATATGTATAAATATTCACTAATTATTTTTAAGAAAATATTAGACAAATTCTTATTTTTGTCGTAGATTTATATACTTATTCTTATATGTGTCAATTATATTTATTATTTTCTATGGATTTATCGTAAAACAAATGCTTATCGATATCTTATCTAACACGGATCATTGCGAGATGCATTCTACTTTCTTAAAGAAAGGTATACATATGGAGAGACTGAAAGGAGTACGTTCATAAAGTAGTTTAGTAGGACTAAACTCTTTACTTTAACTCACACGAAACCAATTGTTATGTACGCATGAGAGGGGAAATAATCAACATAAGCTTATACATCGATACGATGGACGTATGGTGGGGAGACAACGTTCTCCGCTTGTATTTGTATAGTTCATATTTTGTCCATATCTATCGCTGCAGTCACACATCCTTTGAACAAAAGGTAGTGAACAACTTTTTAAGTATTTGTTCCATGAACTATCTTAATTAGTTTTTAGTTTCATATTTTATTTTAAAGGTATATTCAAAGATGAGTGTATCATTAGCTTCAAGAATTACATTTAAAAGATTGTGCGATGTCTTAGAAAAAGTTATTAAAGCACGTGCCTCCGAAAAGATTAAAATTCTAAAAGAATTTATTTTGCAATGTAAAAAGGAAGGTGACAAATTAAAAAAAGACGATTCAAATGCAGTAAGTTAAAAATTAATTCAAATATTATTAAACATTAATAATCTTTTTCTATTTTCTTTCTTATTAGAATATTTCAATGTTTCCTGTGTTAAGATTGCTTTTACCACAATGCGATCGTAAACGTTCATCATATAATTTGAAGCAAAAATTACTAACAAATATTTACATTCGTGTACTTTGTCTTGGAAAATCTAGTGAAGATGCCAAAAAACTGATAAATTATAGGTATTATAATTTTTTTTTCTTTTACATATTGCTAATTTGTACGGATATTAATATGTTTATTTTTTAGAATTCCTAATTCAAGTAAATCTGAAGGAAGTGACATTTCTGAAATAATTTACTCAGTTGTGAGAAAATATTTGTTACATGGGAAGGAATCGTATACAATAGATAGAATAAATATATTTTTAGACAATATATCAAAAGCAAGTCAAACGAATAATAATAAAGATGAATTATTTAAGGAATTATTTAGACAAATAAGCGCATTAGAATTAAAATGGTTGACTCGTATTATTTTAAAGGATCTAAAGTTAGGTGTTGGAACAAAAAAAATATTGCAAGGTTTGTGGCAGTACAAAAGAGATACTATTTAATATATCATATCTGTTGGTAAATATCCAAAATTTGTAAATTAAATTAAAAAATTTTTTGTTTTTTTTTCTTTTCTAGTTTATCATCCAAAAGCAGGCCAATGTTTTGATACAAATTTCAATTTAGAAAAACTTTGTGATAATTTTGATCAAGGTAAAAAGGAAATTAATTATAATATTGAAGTTTTCTCTTTTTTCAAATCTATGAATTTGGAAAGATCTACAATTAAGGATGCTTCACAACTTTTTCATAATAATCATGAGTATTTTGTACAAATGAAATTTGATGGTGAACGTTCTCAAATACATATGAAAGATGGTATATTCCAATACTTCACAAGACAGGGAATTGATATCACAAATAATTGGGGATATGGAAAAAGTAATTCAGGTAGATACAAAGAATAAGATTTTCATTATAATAATCATATATATATATATACAAAATTCTCATAAAAGCAATTTCTTTTAGATGGTTTTCTCACTAGTACATTTTCGCGTCGTTTAAATCGACAATGTACGTCTATAATTTTGGATGGTGAATTAATGGGTTGGGATAAAGAAAAAAAAGAGTTTGGGTCAAAAGGTATGAGCTATGATGTTAAAAAGCTTACAGCTAATAGTTCCTATCAACCCTGTTTTGTGGCATATGATATTATCTTATATAATGACAAATTGCTCGTTAATTTACCCTATAAAGAAAGATTAAATATATTAAATGATGCATTTCAAGATGAAGAAGGTTCATTAATTAAATGCCAAAATACAATCATTTCTAATAGGTATTTATAAAAGTATACACATAACATTACCATGATGCTTAATGATCATTTTTTTTTTGTTAATTATTATTTATTGTTTTATATAGTAAAGATTTATTGGATATTTTTAATAAAAGTCTTCAAAATAATGAAGAAGGAATAGTTCTAAAAAAATCTGATTTCATTTATAAACCAAATGTTCGCAATGGAACTGGTTGCTACAAATTAAAAGCTGAGGTATATATAACAAGGATTATATCTGTAATATTTAATTTAAAATTATTTCGTTCTTTCAATATATAGCAATGTTTTAGATGATTCTTCGACAAGCCTATAATGTTATTTTTTTATTAGTACTCAGAAGATCTAGTACAAGATATAGACTTAATTATTCTTGGAGGTTATTATGGGGAAGGAAAGTTCAATGGTTTGATAAATAGCTTTATGATGGGTGTTGCCAAAATGCCTGAAATTGAAGGCAAAGAACCTACACAATTTTTCTCTGTTGTATCAGTGTGTAGTGGCATTGCAATGGAAGAATTGACGAAACTTCATTCAAAATTGGAGAAGTATTGGATTAAAGACTGTCCAAATTGTGTGATCAAACCTAAGGTATTTCAAGAGTATATATTTTATAATAATTTTATATTGTTTCTCAAATAAACACATATGTGACTTATATTTTCAGAAACATCTTCCAGATTTATGGATTCGACCTGAGCATTCATTGATTTTAACGCTACGAGCAACGGAAATAGTGAAAACTGATGTTTTTCCGATTGGTTATACTTTACGTTTTCCTCGTGTCATACAGATTAGAGGAGATAAGCCTTGGTATAGTGTTTGTACTAACACAGAATTTTTATCATTGATAAAGGTACAGAAAATATACAAAGAAACTTTTTGGATTGCAATTATTATTTAACTTATCTTGTTTTTCTGCTTTTCTCTCCTTTTTACTTCTCTCCTTATACATATATATATATATTTATATACATATTGTTTTTAGACTGAAGGAACAATTCATAAATTGACTAAAAGAACGGCGACATTGAATGATATTGAAACATCAGTTGTTGAAAAGAAAAAGAAAATAACAATGCCGACTTCGTCAAAGTTTGAAGAAGTGTTTTATAATAATATACAATCAAATAAAAATCTTGTACCGATTACACGTCTATTATATGGAAAAGAAATTTGTGTTATTAATGGTAATAATGAAATATCTAAAGAAAATATAGAAGATAAGCTCTTATTGCATAATGCGAAAATCGTACAGAATCCAAGTGAAGATACTTATTGTGTGATCGTTGGAAATGTCAAAAAGGTAATTAATTATATTATAATATAATATTTCTTTTAAAAGTGTAAACATTTGAGATATTTTTCAAAGCAATTTACTTTCTTTCCAATGTTTCCTTTTTTTTTTTTTTTTTTTTTTTTAGGCGAAAGCGAGAAACATAATACAAAGTGGAAAATATGATGTAGTTACCATAGATTGGTATAAACGTATTATCAAAAAAGAAAACTGGGTTGCATTAGAAAGTTTTTTACCATGGGATCTTTTATGCATTCGTGATTTTACCAAACGATCACTTATTGAAAAATACGATGATTACTATGACAGTTATACAATAGATGCTAATGAAGAAAGTTTACAACGTTCTTTAAAACGGATAGAACATATGGTACGATTGATTTTTTTTGTTTATTTATTTATTTATTTCTTTTTTTTTTTGGAAATATTGATGAATTTATTATCAAATTATTTATTATTTCCATTTTATTATATAATATTAATTTTAGATAAAAAACGAAGAAGTTGTATTTACCAAAGAGGAAGGAATGGATAAAGAATTATTCGAAAATGGTATATCCCCATTTTCTATCTTTAAACAAATTATCGGATATTTTAAGAAATGTTCGAATTCAACGAAATTTAAATTTCGCTTTATGGGTGGTATAATAAAAGAAGATATAAATGAACACGTTAATTATATCTTCATTGAAGATAATTCATTGTTATCTATGAAATCTTTGGAAGTTGATGAAACTATAAAGAAATCTATGAAAAAAGTAATCAACAGTAAATGGATAAAGGATTGTTTTCGGGATCAAAAGTTTTATTCGATCGATGAATATATTGTTGAATAAAAATTTGTATGGACAGATGGAAAGTGGCAGTGAACTGCTAAACAACAAAAAAAAAAGAAAAAAGAACCAAAGAAAAACAAAAAAACAATGAATTTTTATCAAATATGTATCTGAAAACGGAAATAGCACATGTGTGTGTATTTGAAACACCAAAGTTAGAGGAGACTACGGAATCATTTTAGCTCGTATTTTCACTAAGCGCCGAGAAACCGAATACTAGGTGGACTGACAGTTAGACAGTTTGCTCATTTAACATCTTCCCATTTCGAAATGCTTCTTGAGTTGAGTTCGTTCTCTCTCTCTCTCTCTCTCTCTCTCTCTCTCTCTCTCTCTCTCTCTCTCTCTCTCTCTCTCTCTCTCCTTTTATTTTATTAGAATGCGTGCAAAATATGAGGCGAAAGGGCCGCAGCTGCAACGTTTCTCTTACAAAGGATGCCTTTCAGAAAGATTCTTAAACGGATTAAAACGAAAGAAATTTCAATGGAAAAGTTTCTTAACAAATGTACAAAATCACAATTTTAATATTACTACGTATTGTTGTTGTTGTTATTGTTGTTGTTGTTATTATTATTGTATAATTTTATGGAATGTAAATTTCATTGTTTTTTATTTCATACGTGTAAGATTTATATTATATTTTTCAATATATTTAATATTTATATGTAAGAAAAGAAAACAAAAAAAAAAAAATAAAGAAAGGAAAGATTTTATATTAGAATTAGAATTAGAATGAGTATTAAATAAATTAATGTTATTTAAATTATATATGTTGTTTTATAATAAGAGCATCTTGAAAAATCAATCTGAAATCTATATACGAAGATAGAAGAACGTGTTCATAAATGTCTGTCTGTGTGTGTGTGTATGTGTGTGTGTGTGCGTATTAAATATATTGCTAACGAAATTGTCAGAGCATCTCGTTAGCAGAAAGAAGGCTATCTCCGCACTACAGCAGAAAATAATGTATGGTTATGACTGACGTTGTGTCCGCAACCGATCTACTTATAGACACTTCACCTAGAGACACGGGACGCATATTAATTGAGTTTCACATTTTCCGGGCACACACCAGACCACTCGTATCTCTTTAAAGCATGTCCAATTTATTCATAGGATCTAGCAACTAACACACGAGTCGTTAGTTCGATTCATTCTCCTCTGTATTATTAACTTTCGGCGATCGATGCGTTCTCGATCGACAATTCGTTCTTTATTTAATCGGGACAATTAATTACATTTTTATAATGTCATTTGCATCGGTGAAGAGAAGAAATGATTATACATTTGACTTTGATTTATTATCTATTATCAAAAAGTAATACTACGTAATTGAAAAAGCATTTAGCATTTAGCATTTAACTTATTTTCTTTTTCTTCTCTTATTTTCTATTGGCTTAGTTTTTTCTTTTTATTCTCTTTTCCCTTTTTCCCTTTTCTTTCATTATATACGATGTGTTTTTCTCATATTCCTTTATTCTTTCCTTCTCCAATTCGCATAATATATTTACCGAGCAAAAAAAAAAATCCTTTGACTTATTTATTAATCACAATATATGATCATTCACATAACGTACGATCATTGATCCACTTTTTACGATTTTTCAATCTTCTATACATTAGAGGCAATGTCTTTTGGCAATATAATCTCATAACATTAAAATGACGAATTGAATTTTTATTACTATTATTATAATAATAATAATAATTATTATTATCATCATTATATGTTATGTTTGATGATAATGGATTTAATGGATAATGGATTTTCGATGATTCTCTTTCAATGCCTTTGTATTCTATTTCCGATTGTAAATCATTAGATGTACAGGTACAACAATATCGACATTTACAATTGTTATTGTGTAGAAATGATCGAGAGGATTTATCGTAATCGTTAGACGTAATACTCGTTGAAGAGGATGACGTTCTGGATTGACTCGTTTCGGTCTCCACGAATTTATCTTCAATAATCATTTTTCGTTTTATATCACAATTAAGACGTTTACAACAGCACAAGAATCGATCGCTATAATCACATCGATCTCTACGATCTTCCTTAATATTAATTCTACGGACTAGTGGAAAGGTAAAATTATCCTTCCTTTGTCGAGGATCCTTTTTGATCCTTTCTAAACGTTTTAAGAATAATAAATAGTCTCGGTCATGGCTACTGGTACGTGTTACCTTCATTTTTGTTCCTGGATAAATCAGAGATTCTGCACTTGTACTCGATTTTACCTCTTCATAAACATTTCGATTATATTCACAATAAGAAGGATTAGTAATATCCGAATTCCAATGAGTTTGATTCCTAAAAGAACAAACATTAATAACATCGATTATTTTTACTTTCTTCAAAGGATTAAATAAAATTATAAATACAACAATTATTTGTACTATTTTATATCTGTGTATGTATATTATTTTTGATTACCTAGTATTCAACATTCGATTTTGTTTAGATCTGTTTGGTATCGTTTCTCGATCATATTTCTTCCAAATTTCATATTTATTCTTTTCTTCGATATCATGGTCTCCAAAAGGTTCTTCCGAAAATTCATACTCGCAATTGCACTCTGGTTTACAATCACATGTCTCTTTTAATTCAAGTTCGGGGACGTACGGTAGATCAGTATCATTTTTGGAAACGGTACATGTACCTATAGTACTTGTTTTATTTTCTTCTTTCAAACAGGTTGAAGTCTCAATGTTAATACTTTCCTTACATTCGTAATCACAATTTAAAGATATCCTTTCATATTTATCTTCTATTTCTTCTATTTCTTTTTTGTTAAATTTAAATGATAGATCCATTGAGTTTTCATTAGAAATTATTTTCTTCTTAAAATCGATTTTATTTTTGCAATTAAACGATTCATTCTCATCGTTGTTCTTTCGAAAATCATAGATTTCTTTTTCTACGTTTTCACACACAGATTGAGTGTAAGCATCTTGAACGAAACAATTTTTAGCATCGACGTATGAACTCGAAGTCGTTTCCTCTTGTATCAATTTTTCAATATTCACAGACTCATCTTGAAATCGTCGTTCTCCTGCAATGTTACCCTGTGATCTTATCATGTCGCATACCCTTTGTATTTTCCAGAGATCGGCCACGACATCCTCCGAAACTCGTATACACCTTTGTCCTTTGATTTTATTTGATTTGTGTCTAATACAAGTACCATTAATGGACTTGTACCAATGACACTTACAGGAATATATTTTTTCATTACGTATAGTCAAATCTAGAAACTAATAATCAAATATGATAAAAATATTGTCATCGTTTATATATATATAAACTTATAATATAAATAATAATACTGTAATATTAATTATATCGACGTGTTTTTTTTATTATTATTAAATAATAATAAATAATAATATTTTTAATTGTTACCTTTGCTTGTTTTTTAGAATAGAAAGATCGACGTGTCCTCATATTAACAGCTAGAACATTCGTTTCATTATTAAAACGTAAAAATAAAACTGATACATCTAAGGAAAATTTATTTTAGGTAATAAACATTAGAACATTTACGCACGAAAATACCATTGTTGTTCTTAACGAGACATTTCGTTGCGATCGTCCTCGGATAACATCTTTCTTTCCAACAACATTTCCCCCTATTTTCGTACCCTAATGGAAGGAAGGAAGAAAAGAAAAAAAAAAAAAGAAAAAAGAAAAAGAGAAGTTATAATGAATATACTGTTTTAGCGTAAACACATGATAAAAACGTGAGTTACTAACATAGACTTCTTACATGTGCAGCCATACTTTTCTGCTTGCATTCTAAATTAAATAAATAACAATTAATAAATAGTATTTGCGATATACATATATATATATATATATGCGTATATATACAGGGTGTCCGAAAAGCATGGGACCAAACTTATACTATGTATTACTGAGATTAAATAGATAAAAAAAGTTCATGTAAATTCATGCGATCAAAAATCCTTTATTGAAAAGATATATGCTTTTAAAAATGTTTATAATTTATTCTAGCGATTATAAGAAATGTTCGAAAATTCCTCCTTCCTGCAAGAATACAGGTTTCCATTCGTCGAATTAATAATCGTCGAACTCTTTCAAATAATCCAACTGTATTGGAAATTATAATAAATTCATTTTGAATATATTCTCAAAGTTCATCTTCTGTTTCTATCGTATTTTTATAAACCAACTCATTTAAACAATACCGTTATTGAGAATTATAATACGTATACGAAAAAAACAAAAAAAAAAAAAAGAACTCGCCAATCATTAATTCGACGAATCGGAAATAAATCATATATATATCTTTAAAAGTATATATCTTTTCAATAAAGCAATTTTTGGATATAAGTTTATACGTACTTTTTTCATTCATTTGATCTTAGTAATACGTAGTATAAGTTTTCATTAGATACTTTCATGACACCCTATATATATATATATATATATATTTAGTTTATACTCGTAAAAGATATTGTAAAATGACTTACGCTTCGTTGCATTCACATCTATCTGATCGCCTGTGGAGCATGTATTATTACTGAGTATTATTAATTTCGTTTAAATTGTAATCATGATAAACGCACACATACTACCAAGCTAGTCATACGACACGGATTACTCTTTCATATTTAATTTTTACATAACTCATAAATTTGATAAAAATAATGGAATTGCAGAAGAACGTATGTATGCTCGTGCGTATGACTAGCGTGACTCACTTTTGACTTTTTTTTCCTGCTAATGGTACTTTCATTCCTGGTTTATACGGATAAGTGGATTCTCTGATAAACAAGTATATAGATTTTTAATATCGCGTAAACTTAATGCCATTGTTAACTCGTCATATGTATTTATTTTACTTGTCTTTCAAAAAGCTCATATATAAAATTAGCATTCCTGTAAATCCAATGAGAAATTTTCCGAGATACCAAGCGAAATTTGTTGTGCAATGTGGCATTGCAAAGTTAATTTTCAATTTTCTTTGGTTTTCTTTTTTTTTTCTTAGGATTTTAAGATTATCAAATTCTTAAAAATGTTGATGATATTTTCTTTAAGTAAGTCATGAGAAATCATACTTCCTGGAAATAAAAAAAAATATATATATATATGAAATGCTTAGATCAGTCGGAGTAGTTATTACATTGAAAAAAAAAAAAAAAGAAAAAAGAAAAAAAGGAAAAAAGAAGAAAGAAAAGAAAAGGAAAAAAAAAGAAAATAAAGAAACGAATAAAATTATCGGATACATATAAAATCGCTTTACGGATGAGACTTTTCTCTTATCGATGTTCTAACCCGCAACGACAGGCTTAGTTATTTCCTCTCTAAAGATCTTGATCTTGCAACATGATCGTAATTCGTATAATAACTTGCATCGTTTGTACTTCTGCCATTCGAATGATTAGCAAGAGAAACAAGAATTTTTTTTTCAATAATTAATCGTACAATACGTATGGAAATGACGAATCTTTTTATTCACGAACAAATGCGACGTTTGTCATCTTGCAAATGTCAAAATTATAAAAACGTTTCGAGTCAAACTCAGAGTCTTCTTGGATTCTTGCCTTTATGGGTAACCAATGAAACATATTAAAATTTATATAAAATTATCGTTGATATATATATATATATATATATACATATTTGTAGGATAATATATAGATAATATTTTTTAAAATATTTTTATTAATAGCATCGATATCGAGAGAAAAAAAGAGAGAGAGAGAGAGAGAGAAGAAACCCTAAATTACTTTTTTCCTATTCGAACATTTTTCTTCGTATAAACATACATATAAACAGACAGACAGACAGACAGACAGATAGACAGACAGAGAGACGAAAAGAGAATTAAAATAAATGTTCGAATATATAAATGTGTTAGTCGATGATATTGTGTTTTAGTCATGCATTCTCGTTTTGTCTCGTTGCGATGATATGTAGAAAAGATGTTAAATGACCTGTCAACATATTTGCCGTACTGACAGCACTCTCGGCCAAAGACTTCTCTGGTTCCGAGGAGGGAGAAGCAGGAAAAAGCGTTTGAACGACACCCCTTCGTTTCACGCTCATTAGACGAAATTCCTCGACGCATTTCACGCGTACTCTTTCGGATATATATATATATAAATTTAAACTCTCGCCTAAATAATATTCTTTCGTTCGCTTAGTAGAAACATCGTTTTTATTTTCTGAAGGAAAAAAAAAAAAGAAAAAAAAAAAATTTCTTTAATTCTCGCTTAAATAATATTCTTTCGTTCGCTTAGTAGAAACATCGTTTTTACTTTCTGAAGGAAAAAAAAAAGAAGAAAAAAGAAAGAAAGAAAAAAAAAAAGATCAGTTGAATATAAATATCAATTTCTTTAAAAATGATTTCCCATTGCTGTTGCAAGTATACAAAAAATAATACACGATTAATCAAGTCGGATCGGGAGTTTATAAAAAAAGAATTAAAAAAATAAAAATGTATGTAATTGTTTATAGCTTTAAAATTGAGTATATAATGCAACATTTTTCTTATTTCGTGTATATACACATTAAACGTCTATCGTATACCGCGAAAATAGAAAAGGAGGGACTATCTTGCTTTACTATAACTACGGTATATCCCACCAGCTGCAAACACATGGCATTCGTTCTGTGATCTCGTTCTAAGAGCTCGTTAATACGATCCTCTCTCGTATGTTGCCAACACACAGTTAATATTAGTTTCGAGTATGTTTTCATAACGCATGAGTGGCACACCGTGAACTTCCTCTAAGATTTTCTCTACTCATCATCTTACTCCTTATTCTTTTTCTTTTCTTTGTTTTTTTCTTTTTCTTTCTTTCTTTCTTCCTTCCTTCCTTCCTTCCTTCCTTCCTTTCCACATTTTGAGTATCATTTACGTAATATTACAATCCTTGAACGGTTTCTATTACAACGATTGCTTTATAAATTAATAATATAATTTAAAAGAGTTAGGATTATTATAATTATATATTAGATGTTTATATATGCCAAATTTATACATATCGTACATGTATGATGTGATACATGTCCCATTTTTGTCAAATAAATTACGATTAATTGTATATACCAAAAGGTTTAAGCGAAACTTGTGTTACAGAATCGTGACTCTGAGCTTAAATAGATAGATGTATGCACGCATGCATGTATGTATTGTATGTTTTTAGTTTCTCTCTTCGACAGAGAGATAGATATGTTTATACTATCGGGAAAGCTATCAAGTTCTCTCTTCTTCCTCTCTTTAAGTTAGAGAATGCTGCTACAACATATCGGTAACAAGAGGCAGAGAAGTAGAAGAAAATAATAAGAGGAAGAAAACAAGAGAGATCTCTTTGGCTCATTGGTCTGTAGGCTACGAAACTGGCGGAGTTTCATCAAGTTTCGGACCAATCCGAAGATCTCAAATCTCTAAAAATACATTTTGAATTAGTAGGAGGAGATGAAGGAGCACCTCCTTCTCTAAACGATCAGAAAGATCCTTCGAAGTATACAACTTATCGCATATCGCAAGTGCGTAGCAAGTTTAACGGATCCTATTATAAAGATGTACGTTATAATAAGAAACGTTGATAAAGATATATCAAAAGGAATGTGAAAATATCTATGAAAAAAGTGATTTATCAAAAGAATATTAAAAAGATTGCTAAGCCTTTTTTCATTTATCGATATTAATTTTCCATATTAAAATATGTATAAAGATAGTGTTTGGAGTTTCTTACAATATTTCTAAATCTAATCATTCATATCAGAAATCTTACGCAAACATATTATAAAGAATTATTAATTACCAGAAAGGGGGAAAAAAAAAAGAAAAAGAAGAATTCGTCATAATGAAGATAGAAAATAGTGCACCGAATCAATTAAACTCTGGATTAGAGCAACGTTTGAGAAGTCCAAAATGTGCGAGGTGTCGAAATCATGGTGTGATTTCTGGATTGAAGGGTCATAAGAGATCATGTGCTTGGAAGGACTGCCGTTGTCCTTGTTGCTTACTCGTTGTTGAAAGGCAAAGGGTAATGGCAGCACAAGTAGCTCTACGTAGGCAACAACAAGCTCGTGATAATTGTTTCGTTGATACTAATTTCGTTACTCCACACGGCCAAGTTCCGGCGGATGTTTCTGGTATTTCTAGATTTAACGTTCCTAATGACGTTGCTAGGTTGAACAATAAAAGGACATCGAGAAATTTTCAACAACATCAAATGCATTTCACTCGTACCAGCATCAGCGTAATGCAAGGATTCTGCGGTCTCGGTGGTAATCATAATACCATACCAGAAGTTTGTAAGTTATTTTAAATATTTTACTCTCGTTATTGAACCTATATATAATAAAATATGAACAATTTTATATTTAATTGAAAGCTTAATAATTATAGAGAAATATATATATTTTAGTTTCTTCGGATAATCGTTTACTTCCCTCTTTGCCGGCCGTTTCTCAAGGCCAAAAACAGGACCTTGAATCCACCCTAAGATTCCAATCATTTCGAACTGTATACCCTACAATTCCATGGTTCGGACGTCTTACAGAACCACGAAGACTACAGGACAATTTTGATGGCTTCATTTCTACGGTAAAAGACTTCCAAAATAAAAATTCCGTAGATAAAAAGGCAGCGATATCTTTTAGCGTCGAGTCCATTATCGGCACGAAGTAATGTCACAGTGAAAACATAATTTAAAATCATGATAGACGTAAAAAATAAAAATGTTACTTACTGATATCTTTATCGTTACCGTAATCTATTCGTTATTTATTTTCTGATAACTATCGCTTATGATAGACGTTAAGTATACATACATATATATATATATATATATATATATATATATATATATATATATATATATATATATATATACAAATACATATAATATATATAATATATTTTATATATATATATATATATATATATATATATATATATATATATATATATATTATTTGTATGCTATGTTATACATGTACATTTTCTAAGGATCTTAATGATGTTAATAAAATACTGAAATAGAAGGATATAACTTGTAGTTATATTTTATAATATGATCATTCTCATGATGTGACAATTGTCTATGATATAGACTTGAAAATTTTCCTTCAAAATATATAAAATATTTATATATTCCTTCGTAGAATACCTTCAAAATCTATAAAATATTTATATATTCGTTATTAAGTGTTACACACAGGTCTATATTATATATACACAAAATCTGTATTAAGATTATATATGTAAAATTCGTTTCTTGTGTTATAACATCACAATAAACTCCTTTAATACAGGAACATTAACAATTGTAATATATGTAACAAATGTGTCCTTTCAGAAATTATTAATTATATGATACTTAGGAATTGATCACATTCCATTTTATAGAAATTTTTATAGAATCAAATATATATGTAATAAGAAATTATTACTTATATAGGATTATTTCACTTTTACTACATTTTTTTCATAGCAATATATATTTTACTGATAATTATATGTAATTAATAGATTACTTATCAATTTCAAGCATTTTACTGCATTGTTTCATATAAGTGTCCATTTCCGAAAAATCAGACAAAGCCTGATAAATGATTTTATTTAAGATGCTTGGCCATTCATTTTCAAGTATTTGTAATTTTTCAATGGCATCAACAGTAAGATCAATTAAATTTAATAAATGAACTTTTCCTTTGTGTCTCCAAATGAGATCCTCCTAGAAGATGTAAAATGGCTGTATTTTATAAAAATTTTTTTTATCATGAAGAATATACTTTAGAAATACAATGGAACACACATACTTGTGTTATACTCCCCTTCCTCCACTGAAGGGCTTCTTTTCCAACGACACTTCTAAGAGCAGGATCGCTGTTAAATAAAAATTGTTTGGCAGTAATTTCCTCTCCATTCTGTCTTTGAACCTTTTCTAGATGTAGTCTTTGTAATAATGGTTGCAGTAAAGAATCTGGCAGTGATCGTATTACAATATCTACCAATCCAGCATATTCTTGATCTGCATGTTCTATTTCTTCTTTAGTAATCTATAGGTATATTATTTTTTAAATATTTTATTATTTTAATAATACAAAATGTAATTTGTTCGAATGCTAAAATACCTCATTGCCATTGATAGTATGAAGTCCCCAATGTGCTAACCGAAATATAGTATAAGATCTCCAATTTTTTGATATTATTGGATTTCCTTCTGCCTCTATACGCACACTTTCAAGACCTTGGACTTCGGCTAAAGCGTTAATTTGTCCTAGATGACTGATATTGGTTTCTTTGAATAAAAAATGTTCTACATTTGGAAATCGATTTTTCAATTTACTTAAAATCAAAGCTATACTATTAAACTGAATGTAATTGAATTTAACTACATTAACATCTTCTGCTTTTAAAGTATCCCATGAACGATCAATAAAGCGTAATGCCCCTTGTCCAAAAACATTTAGACAACGACCAATGATTTCAATTAAATAATCACTACCTAGAATTAAATTATATTATCTAAAATATATACTATTGAAAAATAATTTATATTAATAAATATACATCAATATTATTAATTAATTACCTTGTTCTCTTTCTCTTGGTAAAATTTGCTGCGGCATTGGACTTGGAGATGCTATAGCTCTATATTTTACTCTAGCAGTAGCTGCTCTGTTACTTTTATAATGAACTATTTTTTTTACTTGTGCACTTTTTACTCTGTGCCTATTTTTCTCCAAATCTCTTACTGAATAATATTCAACAGGATTAATATTTGATTTAGATTGAATTGATTCACAATCGTTTGGAATATTTTGTTTGGATATTTTATCTTCATGAAATAATTTTGTGGATAAATTTTCTTTGATATTAGATGTCACATTATAATCGTTAAATTGTATAGTAGTTTTGTGATTCTTGAAAACTGATGATTCGATAACATGATTTTTCATATTTGTAAATGTTTTTGATGTAGAAGATAAATCATCATCTTTTGTAAATTTATTATGTTTAGAACGTTTTTCAGAATCAACAGGGGATGTATGTCTACTTGAATGTATTAAATGGCAGCGTAAACCACTTTTTAAGCTTTCATGACTTTCTGAACTTTCAGATTCACTATTGGCACCAATTGTCACATCATTCAATGTTCCTAAACTATTACCAAGTTTCAACAAATTTTCATTAAATTTATTATTCATTAAATTATCAATTATAGAACTTAAAATAGGTGGAAGTTTAAATTCTAATGGATATGCTTTAGCAGCATCTTCTAGTTTAAGTAGATTATCAGTAGAATTACTTCTTTTCTTTATTTGGATTTTTGTTGCTTCTACGTTTTCATTTATAGATGTTAAACTTCCAAATCCTTTCAACCTTCCTTTATTTAAGCTTTTTGGTCTAGTAATATTAAGTTTGTTTGAATTAAGTATATGTGTACTATTGCTATTATTAACTTTGCAATTATTCATCTTATTGTCATTGGTAGCAGAAGACTTGCTTTTTGATCTTAAAAACTCCCACTTCGTTTTTGCATTAGAAATTACCTCTTCTCGTTGCACATTCATACATACTTGTGTACTAAGATCCAAGAAAGCTGAATTTGCTTGCTCCTTTGCAGTTCTCCAAGCAATAGCAGTTCTACGAATTTGTTCAGTAATCTGCATTGATGATAATATTTGAAGATTTGGTAAGTAAGATACAAGAAAAGATATATAATCACTGTTTAAAGTTATCGGATTTCCATCAATTGAAATCTCTTTAATCTGGAATGCTTTTACTACACTTCCCATGTCTTCTATTCTGAAAAAATTGATTACCAAAATAAATCGTTGATAAAAATACTTTAAATATAATGATGAGAAAAATTGTGATATTTACTTGTATATATCATTGTTACTTAAATATAATTTCTGCAGTTGTGGTATATCTTCAAACCCTAAAAGCTTTTTTATTTTATTACGTCTCAAATTTAATTCTTTCAAGGATGTCAAACCATTGAAATCATTGCATCCTATTGTTTTAATAATATTTCCAGCTAAATTAAGTACTTTCAAAGACGAAAGGCCATTCAAACCTGCTATTTGCACTATCTGATTACCATGTAGATCTAAAATTTCAAGTTTGCAAAGTTGCATCAATCCTTCAATTTTTTTAATTCTATTTTTACCCATTAAAAGGAGTCTTAAGTTTTCTAAACATTCTAAGTTACAGATCTTTTCTATTTGATTATCATATAAATCAAGAAATACTAGTTTTGTTAATTGAGCAAAATTTGATCCTTCAATCTTTGTAAGAAGATTGTGTTGTAAAGAAATTAAGCGTAACTTTGATTCTCCTATTATATTAGGGAACACAGTCAAACCTCTTCTATCAAGAGATATTCTATCAGGATTTTTTTCTTTTTCTGCAGGTGTTCGTATTGCAGTGACTGTTCTCCCTTCTCCTGTCCATTGTAACGTAACTACATTACAACTTTCAACTTCGGAGGATTCAAAATTAAAAGATGATCCTATAGAACTGAATAATCATAAAAAATTTAAATACTTTGTTGTCTTATATAATAGTTATTTTATAAAAAATTTCGATACCTAAACGATTGATAGGAACGTTTTGACAATTTAAGCGGTGTAAGTGTTCCAGGTAAAACTGGTAGTGCTGGTGCTATTGTTAAAAATTTATTATCATCCTGAAATTCCGTTTGGTTGGCCGATCTTCCTCTTATATTAAAATTTACAGTTTTTACCTACGTGGAATAAAAGATATTTATTATTATATTAAATCAAAAGTATCTTTTTTTAAAGATCGATAATATATTATTAAAACATATATACCCGCGCTTCTATCTTATTGCTTACTGGCATCACATAACCAAAACATAAAAAAATTATTTTAATAGTTACAGAGTATATACACAAGTTTATTCCTATCATTTAATAAATATCGACATATTTGTAATGCTACGCCACCGTGTTTGATGTTTGAAGTCAAGATCGTGTTTGGTATTGCGCCGTAGAGCATTATTCGATTGTTACCTGCAATAATATGATTTGAATTATTTTCTCGTGATTGTATAAAAAAAAAAAAAAAAAAAAAAAAAGAAAAAAAAGAAGAAGTAATCTATATAAAATAAATGATTTGTATCTATTAGAATCGTGAGAGAATATATTTTTTTTCTTTCCAAATATTTATATTATCATATAATGTTTATTTACTTAATGATACTATTATTTACTTAATGATATTATTGTTTTAAATTCTGATCATATGTATTTTCTTTGTAAATTTATATTTTTTATTGCTTATTGCGTAATTCAGTGCGATAACTTTTAAGAGACATTATTAATTGAATATTTCGTTCATAAAATATTTTCATCGTTGTAACATTTAAATTCTGCAACAAAAGGAAGCATTTTTTTTTAAATATTCTATGAAAAATATTTATCAATTATTTTGTTATTAATTTTTTATATCGTTGTAAAGTATATATATATATATATATATATATATATATATATATAATATGTGTACATATATATACATACATGTGTGTATATATATATATATATATATATATATATATACATATACGCTATGTCGGATCATTGGTCTATTATCAAGTGACGTAAACAAATCGCGTAGTATACGAAGCGAAACAAATATGAATTTATTGTATCGAATATCTCCAAAACATATAATTTCTACATGTTATAAAATACAAACGAATAATTATGCTGCACCAGGTAAAACTTTTTTTTTTGTTTTTTTATGGATAGTAACATGCAAACCACAAAAAAATCTTACATATTCTTAATATAGGTTAGACGATAAGTATGAATAGTACTAATATTGTTAGAACGAATAACTGATTAAGTTTTTATTTTTTATTAATATTATTATTTCACTTTATGTGGCTTTTTATTGGAAAGAAATTTGAAAAATATAAACATTAAGATAAACATTGAAATAATGTTTATCTTATGTTTAAGTTATGTTAAATGACTATTCTTTTATCTTTGTCGTTAGGTTCAAAGGCATCAACTGGGAAAGGTGTAACTGGAAAGAAAGGTGTAATTTCACATAAGATACAATTTCCAGTCGAAAAGGACACTAATAAGTTAATAACTTATGTCTGCGGATCTAATTATTTTAAAGAAGGAGAGGATATTAAATTGAAACCTGACTCCGAATATCCTGATTGGCTTTGGACTCTTCCACTAACACCTAAGAGCTTAGATGAAATGGATCCAAATACAAAACAATATTGGCGAAAATTAAGGAAGCTTGGAATTAAAAATAAAAATCTACAGAAAAAATTCAAATAATTCCAATATATGAAGTGTCCTTATTATGTATTATATATATATATATATAATTTAATGGGATTTTCATAAAAGGAAATATGTAATATATTTAATTATGTAAATAGTGAGCTTTTATCAAGAACCAATAAAATAAGATAAAAAATTTTTAATCGATATTAACTTATTGATTTATTTAGCTGATTTAACTATTTTATGTATTTTAATTATTTTTCTTTATACTCTTTTTCTTCCTATATTTTAATCAAAGCTTATCTCACTTTCTCAGAAATCAACAAAACTTTAATTAGAATTTATCTTTCGACTATTTTTATGGATAAATTTTTGAAAAATGATATGGCTTATAATAAAAATAATACTGCTATTAGTAATTCGCAAGAACATAATATGTTAGCAATGAATAATGTATGTAAATATAGATTATAGAAAGAAATTGCGAATTTCTACGATTTATCATAATTATCAAAGGAAAAAAAATTGTCTTTGGCAAATAAGCAATATAAATTCAGATATGTCCAATTAACAATATGCCGCATAAAATGTGCATATCGCAGATGATAATTGTTGGGTGTTGTCTGATATCATGTATAAAAATAACAATAGATTATGATAATGATAATTCGTTAATCCATTTTTTAGATTAAGAGTATAAAGTTTTTGTTAAGATTTGCATATATAGGTGTTGTGTCCATTCGCTCTTATACTATTTTAACGATCAAAGGTAACGGAGAACTATCATCATATAGAAAAGCATATCATATTATCTGTAAGATAATCAATTCGATCACAGGTATGTTATTCTTCTTTTTTTGTCTTATAATATTAAAACAAATTCATTTTTAATTATTGTTTAAGTAATGACGGAACATACAAGAATTCCCGATCATTCATTTCTAATCTTTCCGTGATCGGATAAACAATAGATAAAATCTACAATAAAATAATTTTTTACAATTAAAGATTATGAAAAAAAAAAATATGTACATAAGTGATGATTATCGTACTTTAACTTACAAATACCAAACAAATTTTATCTATTTTAAGCAAATCAATTCTTTCTACAATACATTCATCTATACATTATATCTCACAAGTGTTTCGAAAATTTTTATCATTAATCAAATCAAGTATTTTTTAAATTATCGGAAAGTAAATACATGAAAAGCCTTTTCTTAAATCATATATATATATATATATATATATATATATATACATATATGTGATGAATGGCGTCAATAAACTCGATACATATGATATGATAAATTCAATACAGAGATAGGATATCTATCTAAACAATCTACCCTAGTAAAAGTAATTAATTTAAAATCTAAATTTATGTGATCTATGTGATCTATATGTAAAGATGGGTGCATGTTGTTTTCCTATTACCACCAGCTATAAATACGAAAATTTAATAAGATTTACCATTTATTTATCAAGATTTAGCGTGGCTTTTTGACAAGGTAAGAGAATATATTTGAAAATGAATAATTGAGTTATGTATTATTTTTTTATTATTATTATTATTTTTTTTTTTTTTTTTTTTTTTCATTTAAAAATTATTTATTTTTAAGACTTTCTCTTTATCAATATCTATGTCGATAGGACATGATTTTAACAAAATTTTTTATGATCTTCAGATAAGTGTATAGATAGATTTGCGATAACTAACGTATAGGTTTTCTCATGACTCAATCTAAAGTGATATGATTTCTAAATCCTCTGATGACATTACTGTATCAGAAAGAGATTGATTAACTGCAAACTCCGATATTGCTCTTTTCATTTTGTCATTATAAGAATTTTGTCTATATACAGATGAACGCTTGGATCGTATTTTTGGCAGCCTTTGTGGCTTTTGCCGCGACTGCAAAGGCAGACAGTAAGTATATATATATATATATATATGTATATGCATATGTGTGTGTTTTTGTCTATATATATATATATTTACATATAGATATATCTACGTGTACATTTGTCGACAATACTTACATTATATGAAACCAAAAATGTACGCTATATGAGACATATCTTTAATGTATTTTAATTTTTTTTTTCATTATTTTTAAAAATATATTTCTTATATTTTTACTCATTGAAGTATTGATTTTGTGACAGACAAGATCGTCTGTTACTTCGGTAGTTGGGCAGTCTATCGAGAAAATGCAGGCAAATTCATGATTGATGACATCGATCCAAAGCTCTGCACTCATATAATTTACACATTCGTTGGACTCAATTCGGGTGGTACCATTAGGATTCTGGACCCTTGGCAAGATCTTCCAGATAACTATGGAAAGAATGGTTTTGGTAGATTCAACAATCTCCGTAAGAACAACACTGATATAAAAACTATGGTCGCTATCGGTGGATGGAACGAGGGTTCTGTCAAATACTCTAACGTTGTTGCCAATCCTACCCTTCGCGCTAAGTTTGTTAACTCGGTGGTCGAATTCTTAAAGAAGTATGGCTTTGACGGTTTTGATGTTGATTGGGAATACCCAAATCAACGTGGTGGCAAGCCTGTAGATAAAGAAAATTATATTAGCCTTTTGAAAGAACTTCGAGAGAAATTTGACCAACATGGATACATTCTTAGTGCGGCTGTCAGTGCTGCTGCAACTTCCGCTCGTCAATCTTATATAATACCTGAGATGTGCAAATACTTGAACTTTATCAATCTTATGACTTACGATCTTCACGGTTCTTGGGAATCTACCATTGGACTCAATTCTCCTCTCTATGCAAAAAAGGGTGCGTCTGCTAATAACGCTCAATTCACTGTTGTAAGTAAATTACTTATTTGCATGTAATAATATTCAGATGTCTATAAGCGAGATCAATTATTTATTAATCTCTCTTCTAATTGTTCCGATATTAATAGTAATTCATTAATTTTAGGACGCATCTGTAAAATACTGGTTATCACAAGGTGCTCCTCCTGAAAAATTGATTCTTGGGGTACCTTTCTATGGTAGATCTTTTACTCTTAAAAATCCTCAACAACATGATATCGGATCACCAAGTATTGGAGCAGGAACCGCGGGACCATACACTAAAGAACCTGGAATGTTAGGATATAATGAAATTTGCACACAACTAAAAAACGGTAAATGGACCATTGTTTACGACAATGAACAGCGCGCACCTTATGCATATAAGGATAATCAATGGGTAGGGTATGATGACGTTCAGTAAGTATATTCATACTATATATATACATTAGTTGTGTTATGGTATTACTTTAAACTTTTATAATTAATGAATGTATTATTATATAGATCTTTGAAGGAAAAGGCTGAATATGCTAAGGCTAATGGTCTTGGTGGTGCTATGTTATGGAGTATTGAAACTGATGACTTCCATGGTGCATGCGGAGAAAAATATCCTCTTTTGAAAATTTTGAATAATGTTTTGCGAAATGGTCCACCTATAACATCCACAACAACTACACCAACAAAAACAACTACATCAATTACACCAACAAAAACAACTACACCAACCGACATAACTAAGCCTACCACCCCACCAAGTAAGGATATTTGTCAACGCGAAGGATATGTCCGTGATCCTAATGACTGTAGTAAATTCTATTACTGTCTTCGTGTTAATGGTCACTATGTAGTTTCTAAATTCCAGTGTCCTGAAGGGACTGTTTTTGACCCAACTATATTAAGCTGCAACTACCGAAATGCAGTTCGATGTTGATGACCGTAGATCAAATTAAAATGATATTTGCAGGAATCACTTTTTTATGTGACTGCAGTAAATTCTTTTATCTTATAATAAAAATTATTAATATTTAAATAATCTTTAATTTCTTTACACCCTATATTGATAATATTAATAATAATTATAACAAATATTTTATAATATTTGGGCATGGTGAAAATAATTCTTATAATTTATAAAGACTATGTTTAATAAAAGTAATGTTGATACAAATACAAATATTTAAACAGCTTACGTATATTGCGTTATATCTGGAAACTGAGAAACATAATTATATTTCTCTTCTGATTCTATCAAACTTGTTTTATTTGATTTTATAGGGAGGATATTTATTACGTTTGTTGTGATCTCTATTGGTCTTACTGAACCAAAGAAGTCTGTGATAGGAACTTTATCGGGATCTCGTTTAAATAAATCTTTTCTTACACCAACTGTAGATAAACAATAATGTTTTGGACATATTTTGAGCTGTAGCAAAAATAAACATACATTTAAATAATATTAAAATTATTAAATTCAAGTTTATAATTTATACAATACAATACTTACAAATTCTCCTAATGTTCTACTACTGGTAGGCTCTACTTTCTCTAAAAAGTCCAGAGCATAATATGTAAATCTGTCTATAACATATACACCTATAGCAGGATCCACATGATGCTAATAACAATATATAAGAAAATAATCAATTAGTTCACTAAAATATATAAAATGGTTTTGTATATTGAAAAACTTACAGACAAAGAATCTTCTCCTACCAAACTGGAAGTTATTGCTAATATATTTGGAGAATAAAATTTTTCATACATAGAGCTTGCTTGGCATGTATCTACAATAAATAATATTTCATGATATCTTCTCTTTTGCCACATTTGTTCTAAAGCATCTCCAAGCTCTCGACTAGTTATTTCTTCGGAATCTTGAAACTTTAAAAATCCGTTACCCCCATGCCCAGTCAAATAAATTAATATATTAGATCTTTCATCGGTGAGTAACTTTTTGGATCTTGGAGTTTCTGGTGCCAATCGACCAGTTAATAATCTTACAAAATTTTCTACAGTAACTTCATAACCTCTATAATCAACTTCCACATCATCTCCATAAACATTAATATGTTGTTTGACATTATTAAAGACAGTGGCAGGTCTAGGATTTCTAGGGTTACATGCCATATCATCGGCGATCATAAGAATAATTTGGGAGTCAGGTATTCCTAAACGTTTAACACTTCTATATATAGATAAAACATTTGCAACATGTCTATAGTTGAACCAAAATCGGGATGTATCAACTAGGACTGCCCAATTATTTGAATGTCCCGTTTCTTTAGAATTACTTAAGTTCTACAAATATAATTTGTAATTATTAGAAAAGAAACGCAATAAAGATTAAAAAAGCAAAATTTACGAACCTTTGGATATGATCTCTGGTAACATGAAATTGTTGACACGGAAAAGATTATTATTACAAATCTAAAAATCGATTGCATTTTGTACGCTTTATATGCACAGTATTAATATATAAAATTTTATTTTATATAATTCAAATGACATCTTCAAATCTATATTAGAATATTATAAAAATAAAATTCGTAAAATAAGAAGTCTTTATTAACCTCTTAAAATGAATCAACACTAGCGCCACGATAAACACGAATGAAGATGACATTCGTATGTATGTGTTATGTATGTGAGTTTATTTTAAAATGCTAATAAAAAAATTGCGATTTCAGTGATATGTATGTACAAAAAAAAAAAAAATCACGCAAACATTGTCTCCACTATTCATCTATTGTATCGGTGTATAAGCTTGTCTAGGAGTATATCCGTCTAATTAGTAACAATCGAATTAATGTGATAGAAATTTTACATGTTTATTGCATTATTTCTTTGAAGAACTCTATCTTTATCGTAGTACTTGCACCACATTAGATTTTATTCTAATATTGCACGTGCATGCTTCGCTATAACAAGTTCCTTCATTTTTGTATTTTATAAATTTTGTATTGTTAATACAACATAAAATATAATAAACTTGGTTATACATTAAAATCATTGATTGATTTTTGTTTCTTTTAAAAATTGTTGACATAAACTATTGTAAAGTCAGGTCTTAACGGACAAATTTAAATAATTTCAAAAATTAAAAATAATAAAGAAATTCTCTAATGAATTATTAGATATATTTACCGTTATTTTTATATTTATCTTTTATTCGATCGAGAATCTTCAAAATAGATCGATAATAGATCGAATTATTTCATATATTACGAGAATTAATGAGTACACTCTAGAATTGTGATCATTAAAAATCTTTTATTTATTCTGATAATTCTCCCTGTTCCTTGCAATTACAAAACACATGTTTCTTTCTAAAAGTCGATCCGTAAGATCTCATGGAAAGATCATAGCGTATCACGAGGCATAACTTTTCAATGTGACATTTTAAATTTCACTCGGAATAATATCGCTTCCTCGTAAAAATGTGTACATAGCATAAAGTATATGCTTACTTAAGGTATGCATAGAATATATGTGTATATATATATAATATATATATAGACAAAAAGATATATACATACATTATATACACACACATACATATATATATATATATATATATATATGTGTATATAATTTTGTGTGTAATAATAGCCTGTATCATCTCAGTTGACGATACGTAATATAATAAAATATGCGAGAAATTAATATACGTGTAAATCAAGATGATACGATGCCATTCGTAACTACATGGTGCTAATCGTTAAATTTTAAAAAGACCGCCTTTTCATATCTGTAATGGCTACTCTCATCGCTAAAGATATTATTAGTCAAAATCATATTCTTTAATTAAATCATTGTAAAAATTTATGAACACAATAGTGATAATAAAGTGAGCGTAAAAACGTAGCGACAAAAAAAAAAACAAAAGAAATGCAAAGGATTAACAATGTAGAAATTTTTAATCAATGTTTTTGGAATAATAATAAAAAAAGATTCTTTTTTTTTTTCTTTCTTTTTCTTTTTCTTTTCCTTCTTTCAAATACAAAGAAACGATCTTTCGTCAACGTGAATAATATCTATAAGGCTACACCGAACGGTGATAGAGAATAATAATTGAAATGCATATTGTATAAATGTTGGTATAACAAGCTTATAAATATACAGGGATATGATTTGCAATTGTAGATTTCAATGAATTATCATTTAGCCAATGAAATACATAGATCCTCTTTGTTGTATTGTCGCAACAAGCGACACTGCGAAATTTCGTAAAAAGACTCTCTTTCTTTCTTTCTTTCTCCCTCTCTCTCTCTCTCTCTCTCTCTCTCTCTCTTTCTCTCTTGTAGGAAATTGTGTTCGCCTGCGCCTTATTTTTTTTTTTTAATTTCTAATATGTCGAAAAATATCGGAAAACAAAAATGTCCTGGAATGTATACAAGATTGTCTCTCTCTTTCTCCCTCCCTATCTCTCCCTCTAACGATCATGCTCTGTGATTGTTTCCCAAATCGCTAATAAATATGCTTAAATCGAAGAGAAAGATAATGATTAAATTCGAACAAGTAATAATGCGTTGTTGTCTCTTTATCGGGATAAAGATTTTTAATTAGAATGAAATTATTCGTTTACCTGTAGTACAAATGTGAACATGGAAAAGCAATGCTCGTTGCTCGATCGTGAAAAAAAAAAGAATCACACAATATTACATATACGTATCTAACTTTCAAAATATTTTTTTTTTCTTTTTTGATTGAAGCACACCCGAAGAATTTTTATCAATTTTTCGAATTAGTCTCTTTTATAATAATGTATGATCGACGATATTGTTTATTTATAATACTAATTATCCATTATATATATATATATATATATATATATATATCGATTGCATATTAATTTGTAAAGAAAATAATCGCTAATTTGTTGTGTTTCACGTTTCACGCAGAAATTAATATATATTAAACGTGTTTATATAAGATTTAAACAGATTATTGTAAAGGTAATTCGATCACATACTCGTATGATTTTTATGTAGAAATAGATCACGTAATCTTTTACAATTAATACGAACAATAACATATCATTATTTAGCGTTAACCTTTATCGTACAGCGTTTGGATCTATTATGACGGAGACGTAAAGACTCGCTTTGATTTTGATACTCGACACCTTAAACGTTGTTTGTTTATAATATAACAATAACGAGCCGAGCGTGTTATCGAAACTTACTCTTTCCGACAGTATTCGATGTGACTTCGAAGAGAGGAAGATCTATAAAGAAAGATCGTCATCGTCTGATTTCTCGAATCGTTTTAAATAACGTAAGTGATTATAACTTTTGCTATTTTAATATTTTCTCATTAATAATATTCTTTTTTCTTTTTCTTCTTCTTCTTCTTCTTTTTTTTTTTTTTTTTTTTTTTTTTTTGATTAAAGCACCATATGTCGTTTCAAGAAAGAAATTTTTTTGTCAAATTCCATTTGAATCTTTCTGATTGTAAAGACATAAACTATATGTATTTTTCGTATTCTTTGTTTCTCTCCCTTTCTCTTTCTCCTTTTTTTTTTCCTTTTAAATAATCTCGTTGATTAATATTCTATAACGCATAGAACGTCGTCGCTTAATCGAGGAAGAAAAATATTGCGTTAAGTTTTAACCAGTACTCATTAACATTGTTCTCATATCGAATTAATCAATTCTAATCTCTCAATTTTATTACGACCTTAGAGTAACATAATAATGAATGTTTCTTATATAATATTTCAATTTTTTTCTTTGACAGAAAATATAAACAATATATAAGAAATTTTAGAAAAGTGACGAAAAGAGAAAGAAAGAGAGAAAGAGAGAAAGAGAAAGAGAGAGAGAGAGAGAGAGAGAGAGAGAGAGAATGCTTTCGACGAATCTTAGAAGTTTTACGTTCGAAAAAAAAGCGAGATAGATGTGTACATGTTTACATAAGCTCTTTACTAAAATATTATATATATATATATATACATATACATATGTATATGTATATATATATATTTAATTAATATTATAATTAATAATTATTAAAATACGATTACAATTTATTGTGCGCCGCGGACCAGAGCCTGTTAGCTCGCGCTTCGTCCATTTGTTCGTTAAGAATTTTAATAGATACACTGTAATGGGGACCATTAAAAAATAAGAGATAGAAAAATATACGTACGTGAACATACGTTCTATTTTTGTTTGTTTCTTTTCTCTCTCTCTCTCTCTCTCTCTTTTTCTCTTTCTCTCTCTGTCTTTTTTTTTCTCAAACACTCTTCTTTTCCTTCTTTTTCTTCTTCTTCGGCATTTAATAGACAATTTTTTGTTTGGAAAATTCGATTGCCAAAAATTTCTTTACAAATATACATACGTTTTGTAAACGCGATATTTATGCGAATGAAAAATTCCTTATCTATTCTCGTAGGTATCGAAAAATATTTATAAGACGAAATCTTAATCAATTTACCCTGGCTAAAGTTCTCTAAGAATAAATAGGTATTTCTGAGAATATCATTGATATCTTTTTTTTTTGAGGTGAAGGGAGGAAGGTAGAAAAAGGAGGAGGAGGGGAGAGGAGAAGGAGAAATAGATGTTGCTGTCATTTGCCTGTTTTTTTTTCTGCAATTTTTCTTACGTCGACGAATGATAATAAACTCTAAGATGCACTTCAAATGCGACCATATTGTGTAGCACAATAATTTTTCTTACCTACTGACAATAAGATTTCTATTGTGATTATTATCTATCGCGGACAAAACAAATGATATCACGTAGAACGTTTGATATAATTCTAGGCAACGCGCTTTACTCGTTTCTTTCTTTCTTTCTTTCTCTCTCTCTTTTTTTTTCTTTTTTTTTTCTTTTAAATCTATTTTCGAGTCCAGGGGTTACAGTCCGCGGGCACAAGAGCTCTAATTTTTTTTTTGTTTTCTTTTTTTCCTTTTTTTTTCCTTTTTTTTTTCTTTTTTGTTTTTCTTAAATCGTATATGCATGTACGTCCATCGTTTAAGACAAAATATTAAAATCAATCAAAGAGAAGAAGAATAAAACAATGAGAGAAGGAGAGAGTTGTATTAGATTTTGTACAATTAAAATTATAACGTTTTCATTCATTATCGACGTACATACTACAGTCGAAATGACTTTATGCTTTTGTGTACTCTGTTTCTATTTACATGTATTTATTACGTTTGGCTCGAGTACTATCCCTGACTTTTTTTTCTTATGCTTTTTTAAATAACGTTCCTTTCATGTTTTCGATATTTTTCTCATTTAACGTTTTACAATCGTATTAATTATCGATTTTTAATGCGTGAAACGAGATTTGAAGAAAAAAAAAAACTCGAGTTACATCGTGTACTCGTTAAGCTAATTCACGTGTATATAACAACTAATACGGGATTAGCCGCGACATTTCTTTTCTTTCTTCTCTCTTCTTTTTTTTTTTCTCGTATAATTAGTAAATGCTGCGATATTAATTATATATATCAAAATGATTAAACAATTACATTGAACGGCTCTTACACACTTCATGTCCTCTGCATGCTTACAGATTCCTCCAGACCAGGAATACGCAAACTGTGATCTATAGAGATTGTAGATTATTTCGATGGTTTTTCTTTTCTTTTCTTATATTTTTTTTTCTGTTATTTTTTTTTTTTCCTTTTTTTCCTTTTTCTCTTTTTTTCTTTTTTTTTTTTTTTTTTTTTTAACGTGAAACTCGTGATTAAAAAAATTGAGATAGATGGATAATCAAACGAGAGACGATCTTCTTCAGCCATCAGATAATTTTATTTATTCTATTTGTTACTAGAAAAAAAAAATTATCGTTTGTGCATTCCTGTTCTTCAATATCTTAAAGATAACGTGTTATTATTTTGTTATATATCAACGTATAATGGAGTAGGAACCAACTTTACGTTGATATTATTTTCCTTTATATATATAACGGATTATTTTCGATATATATATATATATATTTTTTTTTTTTATATACATATATATGAAACATAAAATTTTATATAAAAGCATAGTAGAGGCACTTGAAAGAAAATGATGGTAATGAAAGAAATGCAACATTCGGCTCTTAAACTTTAATTATTGTGATAATCTCACTGTGTCTTTCTCAGAATATCATAAGATTCTAATAGTGAAAAACAAGTTGAGAAATTTTCTCTCGTATCCATCTCATTTTCTTTTTCTTTTCAATTTTTTTTTTTTTTTTATTATTTTTTTATTTTTTTATTTATATATATATATATATTTTTTTTTTTTCCCCATTAAGCCGCAACGTCATGACGAAAGATACATTTTTTAATATCCGATCACATAATATCCGACGAATGCAAGCGTATACTGTAGAAACGAAGGAACTTGTTTTAAAAATAGAAAACTAGATGAGAGTTAAGATCGTCGATGTTTCAATATAATTATTATTTTCTTCGTTTTCATCAACAACTTTCTCTCTCGTTTCATCCCTTCTTGCATTTAATTATACCGTTTCGTAAAAGCATACTTCGATCTTTTTTTTTTCTTTTTTTCTTTTTCTTTTTCTTTTTTTTTTTTTCTTCTTTAACAAATAAATTGATCAAGTATAATAATGAATTATAAAATTAAATTAGACTTCTCTAAAGAACATTTTATTTTTTTCTGTTACGTACTAATCGTTTGATTATCCCCACCCAAAAAAAAAGAAAAAAAAAAAAAAAGAAACGACAGAAATTAATTATTTTCTTATACACCTTAACTTGATCAATTTGCGATCTATAAAGATCTTTCCTAATATATATATGTATGCCGTATAGCAATTAAATGTACTATTCTAATCGTAATAAGTAGCTTTTAAAAATTGTCGCTTCAAAATGCAATACTTCCGTTAAAAAGATGAGAGATCGCCCATCGTTAATCACGTTATTACATTCGTTTGTTTAACGTAAATAAGACAGCATAAGAGTCTCTAAATAAGAAGAGATAGAAATAAAAAGATAGATATATAGAGAAAAAGAGAGAGAAAGAGAAAGAAAGAGATAGAGAAGAGAGAGAGAGAGAGAGAGAGAGAGAGAAAGAGAGAGAGATAGAGATAGAGATAGAGATCCTTCCAGAAACCAAAATCAAAAATCAGTTCTAACGTAGATCTCATCTAATAACGATGAGCTACTTTTGTTAGATAAACTATAATTATAAAAAAAAAAAAAAAAAAAAAAAAAAAAAAAGAAGAAGAAGAATTGAAGAGGCGAACAATAGATCGTTCGATTTATCTGAGGCAGCGCAACCACTTTGGTACAAGAGCTGCGCACCTCAAGTAATCTCAAATGGAGCCACTACTATCCCCAGGGAATACCATCATATTTTCGGCACCATAAGAAGGAGTCGGTGAACTTCTTGCATCTAATGATGCTCTGCTTGCTGAACTGAAACTACTCGAACTTAGATCTTCATAACTTGCGACCGATTGACTCCCACCTGAAACAAAAAAATATTTGTATTTTTTTCGAATATCTTTTGTTAATATATTCACTCCAACCTACCTAACGTAGCTACTTATCGTTCTAATTTCAATTTATTTATTTATTTAGAGTTGAACAATATAACGCTTGATCGAAGTAGTTTCTTTTTTTTTTTCTTTTTTTCCATTTTTTTAAATGTCTTACGATTTCAAATATACGAATGTCCATTTCTTTTTTCTTTCTTTTCTTCGATGTGCCAACATATGTCAATCAATCTTTAAATAATTTTAATCATTTTATTATATATAATATGAGACGGTGATTGTATGAAAATGATTTCTAAGACATATATATCTTTCGTTTTGAGATATTTCGACATTTGAATTATTAAAAGATTATTTTTTCTTTTTTTATAATGAAACAAGCAGGGAAAAAGTACCAAGTATA
>NC_062211.1:1017854-1055354 GCF_912470025.1 Vespa velutina
CAACATCGACGGACGCTGCGTTACCATTAGCATTTAAATCGTCGGGCGAGCTCGAACGTCGTTCAGGTATGATATCTTGATCGGAATCGCTTCTCCTCTTATCTTGCTGATAATCAGATTCAGGTGAATTCTCTTTGGATGAGGTAGATTCCATCGGAGGATTAATATCTTCTTCTTCTTCTTCATCTTCTTCATAATTAATCTTCTCTTCGTCCACCACCATTATTATATCCTCGTCTTCCGTGATTTTATTAACTTCTTCGGATATTTTATCGTCTTCGTTAATTATTTTAATCGTATCGTCGTCCAAATTTTCGTCGACTTTAGACGTACTTTGTAATTTCAATTTCTCATCCAATTTCTCCTCGACCTCTACCAATGGCTCGAGATCAGATGATTCTTTACGAGAAGTTTCACTTTCGATCATGGGTAGATTCTTTTTCTTAAATATTGAGACCCTCGGGTTATTAGTAAGTAACTCCTCGATCTTTTTTTCCATCTCCGCATTCGCATTCAATTCCTCAGCTGCTTCTTGCAATTTTTCAGTTGTTACCTTTCGCGAACAATAATACAATGGTTTCGCATCGAAAGCGGTTGCGTCGGTTGTTCTTAAACCATCCCTTGGCTTTTTCGCGATCGTGTTAACTGTTTTATGACGGGACGACATCTGATTCCAAGTCATTTTGACTTTATGCATATAATTCATCTTCATAATCTCAAAATCATTGTCTATTCTAGCCGGTCCTTCTAAAAAACTTGTAGTTTCTTGATCTGAACACTTATCGAGTTCCTCAGAGAGAATTTTGGATTTGTTTCTTGTAGTCTCTTGATCACACGATTCACATTTTCTCTCCTGATCTTCCGTCGGATCTTTTTCTAAAAGATTTGACTCTGTTATCCATGTTTCATTGATCACCTCGGCATCCTTCTTCTTTTTATTTCCTTTCATCTTACAAACTTGTTTACCATGGATATCCATCCACGTGATGTCCTTCGGTTTCTTATTGATTTTGGATTTACACGTTTGCTCCAATTGAATACTTTCTTGTTGCACGTTTGGAAAACTAATTGTACTTTTTTTCTGATTTGACGTTGATACTACAGTTGAGAGATCAACGTTCTGAGTTTCATCATTGATATTCTTTTCTTGACATTTTTTTGATATTGACCAACAATGCTTCTGAATTTCCACTCTACCGATCTCCTTCGAATCTTCTTCTATAACAACGATATCCTTTCGTTTCTTCGTACCTTTCGATTTACTCGCTGTATGCTCACCACGAATAGTCTCTGAAGAGACTTTAGCTACAGAACCAAAACGTTTCTCGCCAATAGCAATTTGCTGAGTTTCTTCTGTTGCCTTCTTATCGAAATGTTTACTCGATGCAATCCATTTGTCCGTAGGATCGACCATAACCCTTACTTCTACTTTGTCGGTCGTGTTATCTTCAATCACAAAAATATCTTTTCGCCTTTTAGTAGCTTTCGATTTGGAACTACGAATGGTTTCTTGTGATTTAATATTAGGATTTTGCTCGTCCGCCTTTGTTGGACACATTATTGTTGTTGTTGTTGTTGTTGTTGTTGCTGTTGTTGTTGTTGTTGTTGTTATTGCTGTTGTTGTTGTTTCTAAGGGGGATGCGCAAACGTCGGAATGCTGAATATGTTCGAGATCATCGTCGGAGGACAATGTATGTTTACTCTGTCCCTTAGACGATATAGAGCAATCCTCGTCAGATTTTTCCACATTACTGATGGACGTTGTTCCTAAATTATATTTATTATCAGGTATCTCTACAAGTTCCGATGTATGTATATATTCCAGATCATCATCGGATATGGTACTTTTACTATTTTTCCTTTGTGTAACTGGCGAGGTATCGGAATAACTAGGTAAATCCATGAATTTTTCTGAATTCTCACGATCGGATGATTCACGGACACGCATTAATTCCGAACGTTGAATATGTTCGATATCCTCGTCCGAATGATCGGACACTGTAGAATCTTTGATGGGACAATTGCTATCTACCAAATGATACTCCATAGAATTAAAATCGTCCGATGGAATTGTCTCGTTTTCTTCCTTGCATTCGACATTTGCAATACCATCATCATTAGCATTAGGTTTATCTAATTCTACGAAAGATCGATCAGTGCTGCCACAGCAACCTTCTGATTCTTTGATAGTATCCGTGTCCTTCGATTTGGATTTGCACTTTGTATTCTCAGTTACCTTTTGATCCAACTTATGATCGGTTTTTGAAACACATTCATCATTCAACCTACATTTATCTTCTTTCGATAAATCACAATGTTTTTTACCGATACAATTATTTTTTGTGTCTGTATTACACCGAGTAGGGTCCTCTATAACGACACTATCATCTTGTTCCTTTACAATGTATTTGTCGATTCGTGTTCTCAATTCTTTAACAGGTTGTTTCGAGGTCTTCGTTGTTTTTTCAGTATCTTTACTCTGATGCCGCGAAGAAGAAGGAGAATAGAAGGAGAAGGAAGAGGATGAGGAGGAAGAGAAGGTTTGTTGATTCTTGACTCGCATTTGAGGATTAGCTTTTTCACAAGACAGCCTGTTCTCCATTAGTACGACGCTGTCCTCGTCATAATTAACAACGTATTTAGCTTTGGCTATGCTTTTCTCTTGAGTCTCAGCGTGTTCATATTTATTACTTCTTTTAGATCGAGCAGTACTTTCTTTGGCTTCTGTCATGGGACTGCTCGGTATCTCACCTTGTTCAGCGCAAAGACTCAGGCCACTTGGAACATCTCGAAAAGCATCCTCTCTCTCGAAATCGATAGAACAATTCCCCGCTGACTTCATCGATGCCACTTCGACGCAAAGCTCCTTTCTTTCTTTAATATCTCGAATATTCTCATCTGGTACACTGTCAATAGCTGGTTCGCTTGCGGAACGCATCTCAGCACAGATCTCTGTTAGATCACGTAACGTTTGATAACACGGTGGCTCAAGATCACCGAGCGAGGCCGGCCCCTCTTCTGCACAAACGCTCCTCGGTGCTTCAGGAACTAGACTCTCCTCCGCGGAATCGAACTCTTGACTAGAGCTGACGTCCTCTTCGTCAGCAGACACGGTTATCACGGTGCCAAGAGGGTTGACGACTTTAGTTACTGGCTGACCCACCCTCTCAAATACCGAGCGCCTCCCTGATAACAGAAAAGCCGTTGGCAGGTATCAAAATCGAGTTACGTATTGTTCAACTTTGCTTTGATGCACGTAAGTATACTCTTGTCGTAGTTGGCATTAAAGATGTTTGGGTTTTTAGAGAAATAGAAAGAAAGATAGATAGATAGACAGAGAGAGAGAGAGAGAGAGAGAGAGAGAATGAGAAGAAAAATCTATCAAAAAAAAAAAAAAAAAAAAAAAAAAAAAGAAAAAAAAAAAGAAAGAAAAGAACAACGAATCAACTATAGCACGAGCACTGCGACGAGAGCGAACGGTGGTGCTGGCAAAGCGTATTATATACGAAAGGAAAAATCTCTAATTTCAAAATTGCTTCATCTTTTTTTTTCTTTTTTCATTAGATATTCCCTTTAAAAATTTGATTTACTTTCCACACTGCACACCGGAAAAGCATTGACGTTGCTGATCCAATGCTCTAATGCTGGAATAAAGCATTAAGAAAGGAAATATATGTATTCTCTGTATACTTAGGAAACACATAAATGTTAAATTAAGAGTCTCTTTTTAGACTCTATCTAATTGGAAACTATATACACTGGTTAGTGAAAATTGTAACGTACAGTGCTTGAATAGAATTTTTCCAGTGTGTTTTTGAATTTACTTTTTCATACCGTGTTGTGATATGTTAGTGATCAGACATAGTTATAGGGATAAAAACGAAGATACCTGCCTCTGGCCAGTTCTGTGTACAATTCTTAAGATGCAAGCGACCATCCTTTCACCCCGTGCAGAGATCAGAATTGCGTCAATATTCTTTTTCGTGATACGTTTTTTTTTTTGTTTTATATTTGTTTATTTGTTTCTATTTATTATTTTCGCAAGGGATATATCGAATCGAGTGATATACTATTATATATACTATAGAATTTTACTAAACATTACAACAAATTCTATTGTTCTTTTTCAATCGATTATATAAAAATTGTACGGTCATATTTAAAATACGTACTAATGTTCACCTAATGTTTATAAGTGTAAACATTATTTGTTGAGAAGGAAAATAGTACATGGTGATGTGTACTAGCTTTTAACGTGCACATAACTATACAAGCTTTCTAATTTTACATATTATTTTCTAAATATGGCTAGAATTAAAATGAAATTTGAAAATAAATAAATAAACAGATAAATAAATAAATAAATAAATAAATAAATAAATAAAGGAAGAAAGAAATAAAGAGAGCATCATCTTAATGACTCAAGCATGTTTAGTCAGATTATAATGGATTTGTTTCAATGTTAGATTCAAACGTGAATATGAGTTTTATACTATGCATTTAACATCTAATCAAATCAATGTATACATTTACTATTATTGATTCTATATTGTGCTTTATACATATTCAACTACTCCATATGATAGACAATATTTGAATTGGAGTTAATGAAAATATATAAGTAATCCAAACAATTTATACAAAAATTCATATTGATTTTATAATTAAATTATTAAGTAATATGAAATGTTTTTTTTTCTTTTTCCTTTTTTTTTTTTTTCTTTTTTTCAAGGATTACTTACCAGGTGCACGATGTGGAGCAATTGATGTTTCAAGCATAGCTTCTGCCAAATCTTCTCTTAATTGATTTTCACCACTGCCAACTCCAATATGTTCATTATCTAATGAATCTCCATAAGCTTCCATAAATCTTGGTGACTGTTCATAACTGCCTAAAATCCATATTAATTAAGTACACTGATTTATATATATAGTTATATAGAAATGTATAAATGCCTACTTAAATAAAAAATGATGAATCTCCTAAACTTTTCTGTATACACATTATGAATATATTTGAAAAAATATTAAAATCTTTACTAATAGCATTAGTTATTTATATATTTTAATATATATATATATATATAAACTTACTTCCTGATCCATCGATAACAACTGGAACTAAAGGTCTAGAAGCTGCATGTGGCATATTAACAGGATTTGATCTTGCTGGGCGTGAACCACCTGTAATACCAATCTCTACTGCCTCTGCTTCTACCAAGTTTACAGAAACCCTAATAATAAGTTGCTATTGTTAGAATCCTATTTTAAGCAAAGATGTTTAACGTCAATTATTTAATCATATTTGTGAAATCTATTTATAGTTGGTAATTTTTAAAGAATGATACGTTGTTTAAAAATTTTTAGAATTAAAAAGAAATAACTAACCCACTAGGTGCATTATACGTTTTGAAAACAAATTGCGGTCCCATCCATAATCGTCTATGTGGTCCAGCATGTGTTACAATTTCCACCTGACTTAACCAACCATCTTCACTTGTATCAAGTGGCTGAACATTATTGGGTACAGTAGAGACGCTAAATAAAGAACTTGCTAATGCTAAAGGTGGTACAATTTCCATAGAATTTGGAGACCTTAGAAGAGGCCATTGGCCTTTAGCTTCAACTTCTAGTTCTATCATTGTATCATCACACACTTTTTCTTTTGGTACTCCTATATGTAATAAATTGTCTTAATCAAAAACAGTGTAATTTGCCAATAAGATATCCATACTAACATATAAAATATTTTTCATTAAATATATTTCAATATTGCTACAATAAATAATAAAACATACCAGTAGCAGGTTTAGGCTCTAGATCATATTGTATCATATTTCCATGACATGCCATAATAAACAAAGAATCTACTGCTCTTTTTGCAACCTTGCTACCAGAGTCTCTTTGCGCATAAATCCAAGCTCTAGGTGGAGCAAAGCAAGCACATATCTTTAAAGGTAAAGTACCACTATCGTCAGAATGAAGCCGCTGTCTTTGCTGTGGTCTAACGGAACAAGAAATAAAAATAAAATCCACAATTAATACTATTTTATATCATATACTAGCACAATCTAATTTAATTTATATTTATTATAAATTGAACAAGATCAATTTATAATATAAAAATTTTATATGTATTTTACTAAAATCTAAGTCATAAAAATTAGCTTATCAGCGTCAATAATAATAGAAATTACCGTGGTTGAGCTTGGCTGTTGACGTGATTCAATGAGGATGGCTGTCTAATTTGTGCTAAAGGGTGCAGAATTGTTGGATGAGGATATGGTGGAAGTCTCGGATTGGAATAAGGATAGACTGATAAAGGTAATTCAGTATGAGAAACAGGAGAATGAGATCTGGTACCATCATCCGTTAAGCCTGCACTTCTGTGAAACCGTGAAAGTCTATTTACTACATGTGGAGTCAAATGAGTTCTCACTCCTACAGATCCACCATAAGGTGCAACTGGGAAAACATGAGTAGTTCCCCGAACGGTTGAAACAGCAGCCCAACGAGTATCAGCTGAGAATGTCATGTCCTACGATAAAAAAAATATAAATTGTTATAGATTGAAGTAATGGCAAGAAAAATGACAAAATAATATAATTTCTTACTTGTACTTTAGCTGTGGTATCTCCGCGATGCAAAATATAAAGATGATGAACTGCTGCCAGTGTAGGACCACCAGGATGAGGCTGAACTCTAAATATATGAAAATCATGTCCACGTTTGTCAGCCGTCATTAATAATGCACCGGTTAAATCAAAAGTCATGGCAACGATCGCATCACTATGGGCAGTGAAATGAGCAATTACTGTCTCTATAGATGTATCATCCAAATCCTTTTCCTCCTTTGCAGCTTGTAGGTCTAAAATCATGACTACACCTGGCTGTGTTACATCATTGCCCATATTATTAACAGCTAATGGTGACACTGAGTTTCCTGTTAAACTCGATGCTACTGTTTCTCCTAACCCACGTAGACCTTTTCCTAAAGACTTCGCTGCATATAAAACGGTTGCAGTGTAACTTTGTACACCTTCACCTTCGCAGCCACCACTGCTTCTTCTACCAGGCAATAATTTCTTTTCACTGTAATTAACAATATTAAATACACATGTGTGTATATATATATTTATATATATATATATATATATATATATATATATACACGTTCTTCTAAGATTGTAAATAATATTTAAAAAGAAACAAAAATAGTATGGTTACCTGTAAGCTAGCCATCTGGTTCCTAATGCGACAGGGTTGGGATTTGGTCCAGGACTAGGATAACAAGTAGTTACTGTTAAAATATCCTCAAATGTTCTTGCATCAAAGACAGCAATTTTCTCTAAAAATGTTACAACTATGGATCTCCTATTTGCCAGAATGTCACAGACAGGATTTTTAAACTTTATGTTTTTAGTTTGTTCGCCAGTTTTTAGCGAAATGAAACTAATATTGCAAAACTGTGGTCCCGGTCCAGCCGAGTCGCATATCGCTACTAATGGCCGTTTCGGTTCATATGGATCAGCATGTTCAGAGTCAGTCTTCGGATTTGGTAAAATTCTTAAGGTACGCACTATTCCTTGTCGCCATGATAACACTTCTGTTGCTTCTCCCGTTGCTGCTATTAGCCATACCTATAGATAAAAGTTAAAAAGCTTTGATAACACAATAATATTTTTAATGTTCATATTTTCTTTAAATAACTTTTTATATAATTATTACAACAATATGAAAATTCTAACAAAGTACAAACCTGTACACCAGTCGAATACCCAAGTACTAACAACAATGGTGGTGTACTTGAACCTTCATTAAAATCAGGATATAACGCTGGATCATTTATATCTGCATATTCAAATCTAGCCCAACTTATAGATTCTTTGTTATCTGTGCTGGGGGTAGTAGTATATGCCTGAAAGGATAATATCTAATAGATATAAATAGATAATTGAAAGAATTTCTTATAAAACTAAATATTTTTGATTAAAAGTACAACCTGTGGAACTATATCATTTATAATTCCAGCAACACTATCAATAATTGAACGATCAACTATTGGCTGAGGTGATACAACTTGAGCTCCTTTATGCACACTACGTCTTGGTGAATCAGCAGACATTTTTCTTTCATGAGCAATTATTTTCTCTATAAAGAAATATACAAAAAAAAAAAAAATTAATTCATCATTCTTTATAATTATTCAGTTATTCGTTAATGTAACTAATGTTTGTTTATAACCAAATATTTTTATATCATTTATTCTTATGGTCTTATTGATTTAATAATAAATATTATTCGAATAGAAAACTAAATAAATAGAATTAATTAATTATTTAGAAAATAATCATTTATAAATGTGTGATAACAATGTATAATTAAAAAATGATTTGAATTATTTAACTTACTTCATATATTCATTAATATGTTAAACGCGATATTTAAAAGGTACTACTAAAGTCATACTTCGTATTATTACTAACCGTTGCATACATACATATATGCATACATATATATATATATATATATATATATATATATATATATATTATTGTTTATAAGTTAAAAATAAGTGGAATTTTTTTTCTCAAATTAAATTATAATCGTAACATAAAGATTTAAATTATAATCAGACATTAATATTCCCATAATCGCAAATATTCCTTGGCGTGTCAAGAGGGTATATTTAACTTCCGAACATGATAACGATAACAAAGATAAATTCATTTTCGTTGAGTTCAACGATCCAGTCGTACGTATCGAATTCTCATTCATTGATCAGAAATAGCATTAATTATTACGTCGATGTATGAAATAGAACAGAGTTTAATATAATTTTCTTTGTTCTTTAAATCACTACGCAGTTCAAAATATTTTCATTCTTTTTTCTTTTTTTTTTCCACGAAGCGTGACTATTCGTAAAACACACATTTTAAATGACTATTGGAAAGTAAACAAATAAGAGTATATTATTCTCTTTTTCTAGATACGAATGACTAGATAAAAATAAAAGCCTAATGTGTCGAAAAAAAAAAAAAGAAAAAAAAAGAAAAAAGAAAAAAGAAAAAAACAGCGAAAAATAGGTGATAAAGGAACTTGAAAAAAAAATTGAACGTTTTTCTTCACAAAGAATATTATGAACTAATAATTTTTCAATAGAAGAAAGAAAGAAAGAAAAAAAAAATATATTTTAATTCATAAATAATTATTATCGTGTACGAGGAATGGCCCAAAATGGAAATATGAAAAGGAAAGAAAAGAAAAGAGAAGAAAAGGAAAAAGAAAAGAAAAAAAAATATAAAAAAAGAAAAAGAAAAAAAAAAAAAAAAAAATAAAAAAAAAAATAATAAAAATAAATAAACGATTTACCACCGTCGCGTTTTTCAGCATTACACAAAAGTGTTAACGCACTTGTTCAGGCTAATATCCGAAAGTTTATTGGTACGTCACCGATGTATTATTTAACGCTGCAGTGGGAAAGTGCATTGGTAAAGACGGTAGCAGTGGGGAGGTCTATTTTGCTTGTCGAACGGCATTGCACAATTCAACACAGCTGTTCCTAGAGAACGCACTCAGGGTCGACGAAAGAGAAAGACAAAAAAAGAAAGGTGGGGAGAATGAAAAGGAGAGAGAGAGAGAGGAAGGGAGGGGAGGAGGGGAGAAAGAGAGAGGGAAAGAGAGAGACATGAACGAATGTAGGAAGGAGAGGAGGGAGGAAGTGGGAAAGAAAGAGAAAGAGAGAGAGAGAGAGAGAAAGAAAGAGAAAGAAACAATAAAAATCGTCTTTGTCCGTGAAATACTGGATTTGGTTGAACGCTTTTATTGTGACGCTTTTGAAGAATCCAATAGCGTAGGCGTACTGCGATCGTAATATATGATGCAGGATATAATGTGACCGTGACACAACAAAGGAAAATTATTCTCTATCTTCTTCTTCCAAGGAGAAAAGAGAGAGAGAGAGATAGATAGATAGATAGAGAGAGAGAGAGAGAGAGAGAGAGAGAGAGAAAAGACGAAAAAGAACAAATATAGATAAGAAAGGAAGTGATTTTTCATATACAAAGATCCAATAAATTCCTGAGAAACACTTGATAATAATAAGAAATGATTTATCTTGAAAACTTACTTCGCGACAAGAGCCGTATTTTTCTTTCCGCGAGGCGCTTGCCACCCTCGCGCAACTGTCTACTGCGTCATTCTGTGAGCGACTGACAACAGTGCCAAGGGAACAGTGATGTCACCCCACCCGCGAAACGTCAATCTCTTTTTACTCTTTTTCTACCTTCGATCAACTTCAAGACCCTTTCAGTGATGATAGCAATAGAATACATACGCACACTAATACGCATAGACGCACTCTTTGTCATTGACACATTTGATCGTCGTTAATACTCTTTCTCCCTTTTTTCTTTACTTCCTCTTCTTTCTCTATTATTTTCACTATGTATCTATGTAAGATTAACTAGCTAGAATTCGCAATGAAAATTTCTCTACTGACATAACTTTTATAAGGTTTTTTTTTTTCTAGTTCTGGGGGAAAAAAGAAAAACAATAATCAGCTGATCGTGAAGAAATCGGTACGATATCACTGAAGTTAGATCGACGAATGGAGTGGTAGTAAGCTTTTCCCTTAATGGCTCTTAACGTTCGTATCATCGAATTCTCATTGATGATAAACGTATTCCTATTGGTTCAATTACGATTTCTTTTTATTTCGTCGACCAATCACCGAATCACATTTTTCTATGCTTTATCTAATCCTTTTTTTTCTTTTTTTTTTTTTTTTTTATATAATAATACATTTTCTTATAACTTTTTCAAGGAATTTTTTTAACCGATCAATCACATCGATATTTAATCGTAATTATCGTTTATTTAAATAATTATTATGTACCTATTTCAATGTTGATATCAAGCGATGTATTGAATAATATCGATTTATATCGATAGTAAGGAAGCGAAAAAAGATATCGATTATTACAAATTGTTCTTGTTTTTATTACTATCGCGATAACCTACCTCGTGAAATCTAATATATATATTCGAATAATAAACGTATATATTTGATAATAAAATGGTACGTAAGAAGATTGATAATCGTATACGTATCTTAATAGAAAATGGCGTTGTCACAGGACATAGAACAATGTTTATTATTGTGGGAGAAAAGGCACGAGATCAGGTACGATAATGAATATATATATATATATATGTAAAATACCACGTGTTTCTTTTAAAAACTATTTTGGTTTTTTGTTTTCATGTATGATAGTATCGTTTATTCAGGAATCACTTATTGTGTGTATATTCTAAATAAAAAAGTCTTACATGTAATGGCATTATCGAATGATATTAATGAATATTAAAATTAATGTTCTTTTTTTTTCTAATTTTTAGGTTGTCTTACTTCATCACATGTTGTCAAAATCTGTTATAAAGGCAAGACCTTCTGTATTATGGTGTTATAAAAAGGAATTAGGCTTCAGTAGTCACAGAAAGAAACGTATGAAGTCAATACAAAAGAAAATCAAATCCGGTAAACTTGACGTTAACGAAGATGATCCATTCGAATTATTTATTGTTTCTACCAACATACGTTATTGTTATTATAATGAGACTCATAAGATCTTAGGTAACACATATGGAATGTGCGTTTTACAAGTATGTATTATATACTATTAATTATTTTCTTATCATTTTTATTTATGTATAAAATTAAGGTTATGTATCTTATAGGATTTTGAAGCACTAACTCCTAATTTATTAGCAAGAACTATAGAAACGGTCGAAGGAACTGGTATTATAATTTTCCTTTTACAATCTGTAAATTCATTAAAACAATTATATACCATAAATATGGATGTTCATCAACGTTTTCGTACTGAAGCACATCAGGTTTATTTTTTTATTTATTTATTAATTTTCTTTTTTTGACTCCAAGTCCTTTTCTATGCATATAATAATATCATTTATACTTTAATTTATTATAGGATGTGGTTTGCCGTTTTAATGAAAGATTCTTATTATCCCTTGCATCGTGTAATCGATGTTTGGTTGTTGATGATCAATTAAATGTTTTACCTATATCTTCTCATAATTTAAAAATAGAGGCTATTAAAAAATCACCCTCTTCGGAAGAACAAACTGATCTGGATATTTTGAAAGAAAGTTTAAGAGATACACAACCTATTTCTGCGCTTGTTAATTGTTGTAGGACCGTTGATCAAGTATGATTTTTTTTTGTAGTTTCACATTTAAATCATATATATTGACAATTATTTAAATTAAAATTTGTAGGCAAAGGCATTATTGAAATTTATTGAGTGCATATCTGAAAAAACTTTAAGATCTACTGTATCACTGACAGCTGCCAGAGGACGTGGAAAATCTGCAGCTTTGGGATTAGCAATTGCTGGTGCTATTTCATTTGGCTATTCCAATATATATATATCTAGTCCTAGCCCTGAAAATTTAAACACGCTTTTTGAATTTGTTTTTAAAGGTATAATAAATATAAAAAACAAAGAATTTAATAATAATTAAATTATCATTTATGAGGAAATAATTATTTAATAATCATTGTATATATTTGTAGGCTTTGATGCTTTAGGATATCAAGAACATCTTGATTATGGTTTAGTTCAGTCCACAAATCCTGAATTTAATAAAGCTACAGTAAGAGTCAATGTTTTTCGAGATCACCGGCAAACCATTCAGGTAATTTAATCATTTCCAATTTTTTAATAAAATTCTATTATTTCTCTAAAATGAGAATACAAAAAAAAATAGAAGTATATATATATATATATATTTTATATATTTTTATAGTATATACATCCAACTGACACACACAAATTAAATCAAGCAGAATTACTTGTAATCGATGAGGCAGCAGCTATTCCTCTACCATATGTAAAAGCTATGTTAGGCCCATATTTAATATTTCTTGCATCGACTATAAATGGGTAAATCTATTGATGTTAAAAGTTGATAAATATTTAATACTAATTAATTATCCGTTTACAATTTCTTTTTTATTTTATTTTTATAATAGTTATGAAGGAACAGGCCGTTCTTTATCATTAAAATTGCTTCAGCAGTTAAGGACACAAACTGTTGGATCTAATAGTCATGGAAAAAATGATAAAGAACAAAATGAGAAAACTTTAATAGGAAGACAGTTATATGAGATGACACTTGAAGAATCGATTCGTTATAAACCTGGAGATGCTGTTGAACAATGGTTGACAGAATTACTCTGTTTAAATGCAACTACATATTCCTCCATTCTTTCTGGATGTCCACCTCCAGATACATGCCAATTATATTACATAAATAGGTAGTTCTTATTAAAAATAATTATTATCTTGGTAATGTTTTCTTAATATATATAGAGATTATATCAAGTTCTATTTCTAGAGATACATTGTTCTCTTATCATAAAGCATCTGAATTATTTCTTCAAAAATTGGTAGCCTTGTATGTTGCGTCACATTATAAGGTAAATTTTATAAATATATAATTTCTATTTATATCTAAATATAAATACCATATCGTAAAATTAATATAATTTTCAGAATAGTCCAAATGATTTACAAATGATGTCTGATGCGCCAGCTCATCATTTATTTTGTCTATTAGGTCCGGTTGATATAAATAGAAAAGCATTACCTGAAATATTAGCTGTCATTCAGGTACATTCATAAGCATTATTAATGCATGCAATAGAAAAAAAAAAAAAAAAAAAAAAAAAAAACATATATACATAAATTTCATACAATATGTAGGTCTGTTTAGAAGGTGAAGTTAGCAAAGCTACTATAACTGATGGTTTAGGTCGTGGCCGAAGAGCTGCCGGTGATCTAATACCATGGACAATTGCTCAACAATATCAAGATCAAGATTTTCCAACTTTAGCAGGAGCTCGTATTGTTCGTATTGCAACTCATCCTGATTATCAAGGAGTATGTAATATTATATACTTAAATAATTAATCTCTTTTTAAACATGTAACGTAAAGTTATATATTTTTATGTCCATTTAAATTTTTAGATGGGTTATGGTACTCGAGCATTAGAACTTTTGAAGCAGTATTATGAAATGAACATTTTTGATATTAATGAGATAGAAATTGAAAAGCAACAAACAGAAATTGATTCAGTTCAAGACGAAGAAGTAGGATTATTAGAGGAGACTATTGGTAATAATAATAATAATAATAATAATAATAATATTATTTTTTTTTTTTTTTTTTTTTTTTGTATACAATAAGACTCACTTTATATAAACATATATATTATGTGAGAATTATGTTTAATTCGAACATAATGGCAATTAAAAAATAATCTTTTCGTAGAACCACGAGCTTCTCTTCCACCTCTTCTTTTAAAACTATCCGAAAGAAAGGCAGAAAATTTAGATTATATTGGTGTATCTTTCGGTATAACAGAACAACTTTTAAAATTTTGGAAAAGGTCTTCATTCGTACCTGTATATATAAGGTTTGTTTAAAAAAAAAAAAAAAAGAGTATCTCAAGATACTGTTTCTACTTATAATTAATCAGTAAGTTATTTTCTAATAACATTAATAATGTTTCTCTTAGACAAACCTCGAACGATATAACAGGAGAACATTCGTGTATAATGTTATACAAGATAAATTCAGATCAAGAAACTGATAACAATTGGTTAAGCGCTTATTGGAAAGATTTTCGTCGTCGTTTTATAACGTTACTTTCTTATTCGTTCAATACATATCCAGCTTCTTTATCTTTGAGTATTTTAACTAATAAGGCTGTACCCGTAGAATCTATTAGTATGCATAACTTTTTTTATTATTATTAATATCTCTTTTGAATGATCTTAACATATATAAATTATTTCCAATGTATTTTAGCATTAACGAAAGAAATATTGGACGTGTATTTCACGTCTTATGATTTAAAACGATTAGATATGTACAGTAATAATATGGCAGATTATCATTTAATTATGGATTTATTACCTTCATTGGGACGTTTATATTATTTAAATATGATGGGTGATATACATTTTTCTCCAGCACAATTGGTAAACATAATTATATTATTTATCATTATTTAATATTTTTATATTGTTTTTTTAAATTTATACAAATATCCCTTTGTATGTTTATTAGGCAATTATATTAGGTTTGGGATTGCAACATAAAACTGTTGACAAATTAGCTGAAGAATTAAATTTACAATCGTCACAGTTACTTGGTTTATTTAATCGTATTATACGTAAATCAATACAATATCTTAATTCGATTGCTGAACGTTTTATTGAGAGTGTTATAATGGACAAAAAATTGACAAATGATAACGCTCAATTGAATCCATTAGCAGGGCAAAGTTTACACGAGGAATTAGAAGCAGCTGAAAAGGTTTGTAACATTATATTTTTATTCTTAGGATAAATAAAATACAATCTGTATTATAAGATATTAATTTTTTTTTTTTTTTTTTTTTCTTTTTTTTTATAATAGGAATTAAAAAGAAAACAAAAAGCTGAATTAGAAAAATTAAAGAAAGAAAATTTAGATCAATATGTAATAAAGGGGAGCGAATCTGATTGGAACAATGCACTTTCTGGTAAAAAGAGTAAAAATCTGATCTCTGTTAAAAGTGGTGAGAAGAGGCCAGGAGAAAATGATATTGATTTGAAAGAACCTCAGAAAAAACAGAAAAAAGAGAGAAAACAGAAAAAATAAAAATTAAATGGTAACATTAATTATTGTGTCTTTCAATCTTTACATTTGTACATCCTTACAGATCTTTTATTAAAATATATTTATAAATAAATACAATAGTATTATATATAGATATTAGAAAGAAATTTTTAATTAAAATCGTTTATAAGTATAATAACTAGTCACAGTCGAAAAAATTATTATCCACTATATATTTTATACACTGACAGATCATATTTCTTTCATGTTGTATAGATCTAGAAAGTAACCTCTGCAATAAATTTAAACTATTTTTATTATTCCTTTTATTATTGATAACTGTGTTCTTTGTACGTATATTATATGGTTGAGTTTCTTTTTCCTTTCTATTAGATTTATCAAAAATATTAGATATTTTTTTGTTTGATACTGTGTCAGATAATGTATTATAATTATTGACACTTTGTTCAGGATTTAACACTTTTTCTTCCATAATTTTCTTTTGATCTAAACATATTTTAGATTTTTTTATAGGTATTTCTTCTGGCATCTCGTCTGTAAAAAAAAAAAAAAAAACATAAATAAAAATCGAATAAATCTATATCTTATTTTTATTTATATCAATATATATATATATATATATATATATATATATATATATATATATATATATATATATATAAAATAAATTCATTAACTTATAATGCGATTACCTTCACTTTCATAGTCCGCTACTAAGCTGCACGTTAAAGTATTTTTTATTGGACTAGTTATCAAATTACTTTCAATTAGTATATCTTCCTCATCAGAGATATTAAATGTACTTTCTATAATTGCATCAGCAGTAGTAGATTTTGTTTCCGAATGTTCTTCGTTTAAACTTTCATTAGAGTCATCATTTAGACAAGCTAAAAAAATAATAACATCAAATACATAGCGTATACTTATTTTGTATATATCATGTACTCAAATATATCCAATAATTATAATTAAACTGACATGTTCCTGGAAATGAAATTAGACCTCTGTAAATATTTGTAACAGGTGCTATATTCTCATATTTCGGTATTCGCCGTTTACGATTTCTTCGTTTTCTTTCTGTACAAGTGTTTATTTTATTTGTCCTTGGTCGAACAAATCTTTGCTCTTGTTTGATTATTTCACCTCGTTGTATTTTCTTTAATTCTGCATTTTTTTGTTCTTCTATATTTGCTTTTGTAGGATATTTCCTATGTTTTATGAAATTTAATATAAACATTTCAAATATAATATTACGGTTGTGCACTAAATACCAAAAATATATAATAATCTATTGAGATATTTTAATTACACAGCAATTTCTTTTTTATATGAAAACTATATTTCTTTATCTTTTAATTTCACCATAATAATTAAATATTTAATATATAATATATAAATAATTAAGAAGTTATAATTATTGTATTAGATATTACCTTTTCCTTTCAGCAATCCACTTTTGAATATCTTCTGGTGTCGATAAATTTTTCATTCTTTGATATAACCCAGTACTATGTTGCATACTAATATGTTTTTCAACAAGTAATGGGTGAGCAGTAAAGGTACAACCATCTATACCACATAACTTATGTGTATTTACATGTTCTGATAATGTATCTTTTGATGGAAAATCTCTATCACATACTTCACAATAGTATTGTTGATCTTCATCTGAACTTTCATAATTTTCATCTCTTTTGTCATATGGTTCATCATTGTTTGGATAAAGATGTGCCTAAAAATTGTGACCTTGGTATTTGATAAAAATAAATTACATACACATATACACACACACACACATATATATATATATTTTTGTTTTTTTTTTTGTTTTTTTTTTTTTTTTTCAATAAATAATGATATACTTTCAGAAATGAGACAACCACATAGAATTATCTTATAACAAGTTATGTTATATTTACCTTTTTTGACCCATCGAAAGTTAGTATCGTCTAAATCACCGATGTAATATTTCTTGTTTATTATTATATTCAATCTCATTTAACTTTTTATTATCTTTTATACAAAATTATGATTTAGACCACTTCATAAACTTTCAAAGGTTCAATTACCATCTTATTATAAACATTGTTCATTTCATAATAAAATAATTTTGTTTGTTAAAATCTTTGAAGAATTTGATTATTTAAAAATGAATATTTGAAAAAAGCAATCATTAACAATTTAAAATTATATGCTAAATAATTATTGTCTTTGAAAAAAATATGGTAGGATTCATGTTTAATAATTCCAGGGTATTCAGAAATTGCAATTTTTTTTTCTTTTCTTAACTGGAAGAAGTCATTTAGAAATATAAAAAATCTAAAACCATAGTAATTTCATCAATTGAAATTCATTCTGATGATATCAGAATGATTACAAAACAATAACTATAAAACTTATATCAAAAAGACCTTAAAGAATGAAGTGGCTATTTATATATTATTAATATTTGATCAATATAAAAATTGCTTTCATATTTAATAATCAAATTAATACTTTTCATACCTTTCGTAGAAATTAAATTTTATAATATATATAAGATACTTATGTATATACAATATCGCAATGTAGATGTGTGCTCAATATAGGCAAATATTTTGTATTGTATCAGTAAAAATTTCTAAAATATAATTAATAATTGTATATTGAATTTTTCGTTTGTATTTAGAATATACATAAAAATATTTTCATAATTCAGAACGATTGTGTTAGTACACAAATAGATTTTCTTAGAAGCTTAAAGAGTAATAGGGATACCAAAATTATTATAACTTGTAGAAATATGATTTATTCTTACATTATGCATTTTAGTTACAAATTTATGCTTTTCTCAGTAGTGTGTGTTCATTTGGAAGTCACGTTTATGAAATAAATAAAAATATATTTAGTAATTATAGAAGTATAGTCACATATACATTGACAAACCAGTCTAAAAATTGTACCATATATTTACTACAGAGCCACAAGCTATCTAAATATTAAATTTACTTTTAATTGATCTTATAATTTAATCTTGTATATATAAATATATGTCTTATAATCTTATTAACATTTTTATTTCAATTAACTTATTAATGAGGAATGTTATAGCTCGCAGCACTGTAATATTTTTAAAGAGCAATTTAAAGAGCCATTGAAAAATTTATTTAAGCTGTTAGTTTTTTCATGTTATATAAATAAAGGTTGCAAATATTCAATATGATTACACTAAGTATTTTTAACATACAAAGCTGTAAACATTATACATCTACAAATGAATACTACTTTATAAGAGAAAAGTTAAATGACTTTAAATTACAAGTACTATATAAAAATCTAACATATGTGTATTTCTTCGATATTAAATGCTAATAGTTTATCAAATTATATTGCATATCATAAAAGAAATCAAATAACATATATACTTAAGCTATGGATGTAAATGAAAAAAATTTATATTTATATTATCCTGATAAAAAATGCAGTAGAGAGAGGAGACAGTATAAATTCTATAATATATTCGTCTAGAGTAGACTTGCAAATAATATACAAAAATATCGAAGTAATTATTTTAAATTTATAAAACATATAGAAAAAGAAAAAAAAAAAAAAAAAAAAAAAAAAAAAAAAAAAAACAGAAAAGTGAAAAGAGAAAAGAAAAATAAAAGAAAAACAAAATCTAATCGTTCTGAAATTTGAAAACAGAATACTGTGTCGTATAAAAATTAAATTGTTCAATTCTTTATAGGAGGAGTAGCCTGAAGCTTAAGACTGTGCCTGTTCGCTGGAAGGCTGCGTCTCCTCCATTTGCTCCATTTGCTCTGATTGCTCAGGCGCATTCTCAGTTTTCTGAACACCCTCGGATTCATTCGTATTCTTATCATCTGTTTTCTGACCACCCTGTAACCAAAGCAATCCAGCTGTCAAGAGAACAAATCAAAAAATAATTTTGGATTCAATGTTTACATAACACTCTATATGTTGTATCATACGGACGATATAACAGTAATATACCTTTGATCCAAGGTTCTGTCAGACTTAAACAAAATAGAGATAATAAAGATTGTTCGGCGTTTACTGCTAGAAGATTCATATTGGTACAAGGTAATATAATTGGTATAAATTGGAAAAATATCATATATGTAATATTGATTGACATGAAATAGTACTTAATAAATAATAAAATATTAGAATAATCAACTTTTATAAATATATTGATACTAATAATCTTGTATTTTATATTTCATATTTAAATATCCTAAGGGAGATAAATAATAAGTACCAATAGAAAAAAATATTATGAAAAAATATAAAATATAGAGAAAACATTAAAGATTAACATGTTCTCTAATTTATAATTTATATTACTAGATCTTAATCTTAGATGCTAAAATTATAAGCAAAAAAGTGATGCAACTACTAACCATAGAAGAATTTAAGCAATAATAGATTTCAGTTTAGGAAAATGTTTTCATAATATTTTCAGATCTTTTTTATCACATTAAGTCAATAGTTATTATGAACTATGTTATAAGAAAAGTTCATTTATACATATATAAGAAATGATAACATTTGTACAAAAAAAGAAAAAATAAAGGGGAAAAAAAAAGAAAAAAAAGAGAAAAAAGAAAAAAAAGAGAGAAAGAAAAGAAAAAAAAAAAAAAAGAAAAAGAAATTACTTATAGTTTATAAAAAATATATAAAAAGCAATATTAAATTTTTATACAATGCTTAGTTAAAAGGTGGTCTGACCAATAATTGATTTTATATTGGCAATGAAAATCTTTAATCTCTTATTTAACTATTACTATAGTATATACGTTTGTTAAAAATTATTTACATTTTTTTTTTTTATAATTAAAGCTTAAATTGCAAAGTAGCAGTGAATAGGAAAAAAAAAAAGATACCTGTTCAGGATGTTTAGTAACAAGATATTCATTCTTTGCATCTCTTATCATTCTTGTGACTTTATTGCGTAGATCCTTAAATTCTCCCCATTCTTTTGCATCCTTATTCTTCTTTGCCTTAGCATAAAGCTTATTTTTCTTTTGTATTTCACTGCGAATTTCATCTGTCATCCATGGTTTTTTTAATTCTAATTCCTAAACGACCATAATACTTTTTGATAATAATTAAAATAATAAATTTTTTTTTTTTTTTTTTTTTTTTTTTTTTGTTGCAATTATGAATTATTTTAATATTTAACATGGACGTAAAATGCTACAGTGACTATAGTATATTAATAATAATAATATTTTCTAAGTAAAATATCGAATTGTTTTGCTTATATCTTTAATAATCAAATAATTTTAAAAGTCACTCGTGCATGTATAAAAATATTTAAGAGAAATAAATTATAATGCTAACTGAATAATATAAAATAAAATTTGAAATAGACAATAGATAAAAAATTTGATAGCATACAAGCTAAAGGCAGTATAACACATACCTCAAGCTTGATGACTTTCTTGGCATTATTTAATACTTTGCCTTTGACCGTTCCATTTCTAGTAGAGAACCTTGGCCTCATGTGTGGTAAAATTTGTGGTGGTAAGACTCTCCGAGGCCATGGACACATAAGTGGACCTCGAGGTCCTGCCATAGGTGGTAACGGTGCCCTACCTGGTGGAAAAAGCGGTAGTGGTCCACCAGGTTGGGCCACACCGCCTAGTCTAGGGGGAGGAGGCAATCTCTGTCTCATCGGGCCAAGGATTGCGCTCATTGGAGGTAGCGGCATTCTCGGAGGCATACCTGGTGGTGGAAGTCTAGCACCAAATCTTGGAGGCGGAGGTAGTCGTATACCGGCCGGTGGAAGTCTTGGTCCCAAGAGAGGACCTCTGTTTAACGGACTCATATTTCCTCTTCAAAATAATATTAGCACACTTGTAAATTCGACTAAATTAGAATCGATGAGAATTATTCTTTTTTTCTAAGGTTATGATCAACGGCTTCACGCACTTTGTATACGCGGGATAACAAAGTACGTATGGCGTATAGTTATTGTTAAACACTTACGTCTTTTACAACACCCTTGTTAATATCGATGGTTATTTAAAGTCGTTAATATCGTGAATTTCACGTCAGAATACAATATCTTCGAGCACTAGTTTCACACGCTAAACAACGAAATATCGCAACGCAATGGAAGTATTCAATGTTTTTCAAGAATAAATGTGATAGAAATAACCGTACAGATGTAACTACATTTTTATTGCGCATGCGCGCATTTGTAAGGAATAGGAAGTTCTTAACCATTTCCGGCGAGTTTTTATTTTTTCTTTCCGGTCCTCTTTTATTTATTTTCAAATAAACATTTTATTGTTAACGGTCGAAAATAAATGAAATGCAAAAAATTCAATATCCTTAAAGGAAAAGAAAAGACTTGCGAAATTGTACAGTCCTATTTAATTTTTTCTTGTAAATTTGATAAGAGCATGCCTTTTGGATTTTTTAATACACAGTCTATTTACATGTAAACATTAGAAATATACATTTAGCTTGACAAATACTCTATAATATCTTTAATAAATAATATAATATCTTTAAATAATAATATCCTACTACGGCTTACGTATTTGAACTTTTTCAAATATAAAAAATGAAATGATATGATTAACAGAACGTTGAAAACCCACTTTTACGTCAGTGATTCCAACCTCAATTCGTAGTAACTTTAGATATATAACTTTTGAAATGTAATACGCGATTGGTCAATGGAATTGCTTAAATTTTGACATCTTCCTGATTGGTGTATTTGAGTAACGCTTGTGGTAACGTATCGCCAGCTGTTGGTGTTACGTTTGTTTGAAAATCAAACGGCAACTGAAGTTTGTTGGTTTGCTTGGAAATCCGTTTGCTGCAATGCATGTACGATTGTAAATAATATTCGGATATTAAGTATAAGCGGGCACACGTCGTGTCTGAAGCCAGAAGATTATCAAGAACGACAAAAGTAAATTAGATTTATTTTATTTTTGTCGGAAAATTGTCTAATAAATAATGGCTACGATTCGAGTGCACGAGGATCAAGAAAACCGCATTGCCGATATCTTTCGTGGTAAAGAAAATATCGTTGTGCCCGCTCAAAATCAAGTCCTGCAACAAACAAAACGCGCGGTTTTGGGTGTTTTGCATAATAATTGCCATCGAATTGTTAAAACAGTATGTATTTTATTTGTGCCAATTTTTTTGTCATTTTCTTTTTCATCCCTATTCCCGGCATTATAACTGAAACATTTCAATCGATCTAATCAATAAAATTATGCAATTTCTCGCTAATCTTATTGCATAATTTATAATATAATTAAATGTTCTTCATTTCTAATTGAGTAATTTTTTTATACAGTTTTATTAAATACATTTTATTCGACATTTAAGTTTTATGTTTGTCACTTGATCATTTGTAGGATATCTGCAAAGATGAAAAGCATCCAAAAGCAAAATCTATTGTGACAGTGCCATTTGAACCATTCAAAATTTATGAGGACAAAAAGGATGAACCTGCCTTTAAAGTTTATGAAGATAAATTGGAAGAAGAAACTTCAGTTGTACTTAGGGATTCGAAAGAGGAGAGAGAAATAGTAACAAAACAAGAAGTGACTGTTCAATCGGAACAAAAAAAGCCGAGGTTAGACATAAATTCGTTATCTATCAACGATCTGCCAATATTTTGCAACAATCTTCAAGAAATAATAAAAAGCAAGCAAGATGATGCTTTGCCGCAAGGTAGCCCAATGTCATTGGATAAATCTCTTTTGTTCCCGAATTCTTCGAATAAAGATAATAGAACAAATAAGGAATCATCCAGAGAACTTAGAATTAATTTCTTTGACGTAGAAGAATATAGGGCAGATATATATAGTTATTTACGTGTTGCAGAGGTACGTACAGTATTATTTAAAATATTAGAAAATATATATTATGATACATATATATATATATGTATATATCAAAATAATTCAGTATAGACTGAAAAATTTTGATATAGTTATGTACTTTTATATAGAGACAACATAGACCAAAACCTGGTTACATGAAAAAGCAGCCAGATATAACATATTTAATGAGGTTGATATTAGTAGACTGGCTTGTTGAAGTAGCAGAAGAATATCGATTACAAACAGAAACATTGTATTTGGCTGTTTCTTATATAGATAGATTCTTATCATATATGAGTGTCGTTCGGGCAAAGTTGCAGCTCGTTGGTACTGCTGCTATGTTTATAGCTGCGTAAGTTTAATTAGAGTGGCGAAATGTTTAAATGTATTGTAAAAATAAGAGAAATGAGTGTCTTTCTTTGTGTTACAGAAAATACGAAGAAATTTATCCACCAGATGTTGGTGAGTTTGTATATATTACGGATGATACATATACCAAGAAACAGGTATTGCGAATGGAACATTTGATTTTAAGGGTATTGTCTTTTGATCTTACTGTACCGACACCTTTGGCATTTCTTAAAGATTATTGCATTAGTAATAATCTGTCAGAAAAGATCAAATTTTTAGCAATGGTAAGTAATGATTTTTATATTTAATAATTAAATCGCTATATAATCATAAAGTAATTTAAATCTGTATGAATTTTCAGTACTTGTGTGAATTATCTTTACTCGAAGCTGATCCATATCTGCAATATTTACCAAGTCATTTAGCTGCATCTGCAGTCGCACTTGCACGGCATACATTGCAAGAAGAAACATGGCCACATGAATTGGAATTATCAACAGGTTATAGCTTACATGAGCTTAAAGATTGTGTTTCTCACCTGAATAAAACATTTCATAATGCATCTAATATTCAGCAACAAGCAATACAAGAAAAATATAAAAGCAGCAAGTAAATACAAACAAGTAAAAACTATCGTTAAAATTATACGCATTGTATTTTGTTGTTAATTTCTTATATTTCTTTTATTATGTTTTATAGATATGGACATGTAGCTCTTTTACTGCCACGTAGTTCTGAAGCTTTGGTGTATGAAGATGAAGAAAGTGCATAGAGAAATCTGTTAAAACAGTTTCACTGAATAATACTATAAACTTATACATAATTAACGAACCTCCCGTAATAAAGTCCACGTTCTGAAAAAGTTACAAGGAGGGAATAGGGCAAGACTGATTAACTATTCCACAAATGGAAATATCGATTGCTAGCATTATTTAATATGTTCGATTCGCGTACTCTTTTTCTCTTTTTCTTTCTCTTCTCTCCTCTCTCTTTTTTCTCTCTCTCTCTCTCTCTCTCTCTCTCTCTCTTTCTCCCTCTCCCCCCCCCCCCCCTCTCTCTCTCTCTCTCTCTTTGCCTAAGCGAACATATTAACTTTACATATTCCATATTACGCCACTATGAATAATTGTTAACAATTGTGGCCAAACTTTAATGACTGTTTTCCGAGCTTCATCATTATATTAACGAGGAAGCTCTGCATTACGTTATCTAGAAATGGTATTTTTATAAGTGTTTTTTTTAGATAATTCTTAACCAAACGCACTTGCTATTCAAAATACGCATGTCCAAAATTTTATTGCCAGTGAACTGTAATAAGAATAAGAATTGTAAGAGTAATAACTGTATTTATTAAATGAACATTATATTATTTGATACATATTGTTGCAGTTGCAACATGTCATTTAAATATCTGTAAAATTTATTGCAACGCTAACAAATTTTCTATACTGTACAGTTATTTATTTACAATGCTATAAGTACTTTAACTCAGAATTTATATAATTTGCATGATTAAATTTTGACAAAAGGACGACTTCCGCATTTAGCTATGGATTTTTTCGTTCAGGTACTTTGTAGGTCATGTCTGTACAAAGAAAATCTTTTAATTGCATGATGTAATATATTACATATTACACACTTCAAATATTAATTAAATTATAACAGGATGATGACAGAATACTTTATGAAAGTATAACATCAAAATGTTTATTGAAATTAATGATATTTTGGACCAAAAATATGGTAATTTTACAATGTTATATTATATACAACATGATCTATGTAAACGTGTACTCGACATCTAAAACTGCCCAAGTATTCCCTTCAATGTGTATGTACAAACGGAAATCTGTGCTGTTATAAATTTGCAAGTAAAAACGTCAAATGATTTTATATTATCATAATAATACATTAAATTTTCTGTATGTAAAAATGAATCTCTTTCTACTCTATGCTATTTTAAATATCATTAATATTTGCACAAGTAAGAAATAGAATGATTTATGCAGTAATGTTATTGTACTTAAAAAAAAAAAAAAAAAAAGAAAAAGAGAAAAAAAAAAGAAAAAAAAATGACAACGTTTTCACGATATATATACATATGAACATCAAAGTAAAATATTTTTATTATGTAATTAAAATGCAGAAATCATGCTTATATTTGGTCCAATATGCATAACTGCATATTCAGATAACATTACGCAAGATGTCTACGTAGGTTATTATCTGTATTTTATATACGAGACGCACATTTACTTATGCAACTGTTTGAATTAATTTTAACAGAATATGCGTTATATAATTCATATTCTATTACTTCATTTGCTATTCATTTAATCAGTAGAAAATATTTAAAAATTGTATGATATTAACAAAATTCAATAAGAAGTGAAAATTTTATTTTTAAATAATTAATGTAAAGAAACGAGCGAAAAATTAGTGTGTAGAATTTTTATTTTTTTTTTTTTTTTTTTTTATTTTATTTTTTTATTTTATTTTATTTTATTTTATTCTATTTTATTTTTTTTTTTTTATTTTTTTTTTTTTTTTGTAAATTATTTGAAATAAGAAATTTTAAAAGCACTCTGTACTATTTCACATTGACGACGAATATATCTAATAATTTAGAGATTTAATTATTATTTTTGACTCTCTCTTTCTCTATCTCTTCACCTGTTTTTTTGTTTCAAATAATAGATATGTATTTATGTGAAATGAACAGTAACGCGATTAAATGGAAGAAATGTCCTTTTAATTAATTAACATGTGTACAATGGATATAAATATATATATATATATATATATATATATATATATATATATATATATATATATATATATATATATCAGCTTGATTGTAAGACTCAATATAATAAATGACAAATATTAAAATAGAATTTATTTGCGAAAGGAGAAATAGTTATTGTTGATTTAAATAGAACATTTCTATAAGAGAGCTAAATAGATTTGGAACACAGTTAGGAAATATATCAGATTCGTTACTTCTAATTTAATCAATTCTCATTCAAATATAAAAGAAACAATACAACGTCACCAATTATCAATTGATATTAGTGGCTAGTTATTGCGTCCATCGACACTATGTAATGCAATTGTTTTTTTATCAATTTATAAACACCTAAACAGAATAAATCATTTTAATACTTGTCGGAGAATAATTTTAATTTTTGGTTTATTTATTTATTTTTTATTTCCCTCTAACTTCACATAAATTTTAATGGTTTTATTTATCTATAATTTTTCAATACAACAATATTTATGCGATCATTCAGTACATTATAAAAATGATGATCTATATAAGAGATAATTATTTAGTTATGTTAGTTTGTATATTTTATCATAAAAAAAAAAAAAAGAAAGAAAAGAAAAGAAAAAAAAATTGATTTCTCTTTGGAAGAATATATATGATTTTCCATCTTGAATTTTAGATTCAAAATAAATAAACATATTAAAACTTATATGTGTACACAGAGTATAATGATTATCTGTCTCTCGATGTTATTTTAATTATATCACATGTCATAGTTTTTCATATATATATATATATATATAATTAGTTTACCATTTAAATGCAATAACAATCAATGTAATGACATTATCATTTGAAATATTCCATTATTCCTGTTACATTAAAATAAAATACAAATTTTATATAGATAGACTTTTAATGATCTATCAAAGCAGACACTATCGCACCATACTTTTTTAATCTATAGTTTATTACATATTATGTAAAATAAGTATATATAAAATACATTGCTAACTATTTTTTCGCCAATCTTTATACAGAGGTAGTTTTAAGGCAGACGGTTTTCTATATTTATATCATTGTGTGATTCTTGTAATTACTATTATTTATAGCGGTACACAATTTATACTTATCTATTTTATCGAAACAAAACAAATTAGAATTTTAATGAATTACAGTAGATATTAAATATATAAATACATATATATATATATATATATATATATATATATATATATATATATATATACATACATACACACTGTAATTTACCTAATATTATAATGATGTACCGGTTTCCGATAAAGTTCAAAGGCACTACCTCTTTGCTCCCTGCTTCCAGCTAAATCTAAACCATTAGGTTCTCTATTGTGAGTAGAATTACCAGAAGCATAAGTTTGGCTTCCACTTCCATGACTGTTATTATGATTGAAACCATTATGATTAATGTTGTTTCGATTATGCGTGGAACTGAGATTTATTTGACCAGCACTATTTGAATGAGAATGAGAAGTCACAGGAGGACTAGAGTGTGGATGAGTATGACTCAGGCTATGACTATGTATTGGCGGAGTTATGTGGCTGTGATTATGATGCGAATTTACTTGGTTATTTTCATTATGACGAGTGGGAGGTGGAATATTATAATAATACTGACTGTTGTTGCGTCTAACGTTGCTATTATTTTCTACCTAAAAGGAAGTAGAAAACTATAAGTTTTTATTATTATTATTTTTTTTTTTTTTTCATTTAATAATATCATAATATTGCAATACTGTCTCTTACTCCATTATGCACGTGTGAAGTGGCAATAGAATAACTTTTCGTGTGCTGATAAGCATTGTTTCCATTATTTCCATTGTTCCCATTATTACTATTATTTCCACTATTTTCATCTCCTACTAAAGTTGTTTGGGGTGGCCTGTAATTCTTGGGCTTTGGCGGTGGTATGGGTTTGTATGATCCTCCTGGCTTATTTTGTGGAATTGATATTGGTTTATAGTCTGTGGTCCTGCTATAATATACAAAGCAAAATTTCTAGCTTACTCAGGCGCAGAAAAAACAGGAACTAAGTGATCAAGGATATTTGAATTTAAACTAAAGTATCTCTACTAGATATATATATTCTACAAGCTCTTCTTAATGGATGAGGTGTTCTTGCCACCATCCTACAGAAAAAAAATGTTCGTATATATGTGTACACACACACACACACACACACACTCATATATATATATACAGGATGAATTCAAAAAAAACTTTTCTACTGCAGAAATTTTCGCATTATTTCACAAAGAAATTTTTTTATTCTCTTACCTATATTTGGCATAATCTGTTCTAGTAGCTTGAGGTTCTTGTGTAGCTACAGGTTGAGCTGTAGATCTTGTAAATCTGTATGGGTCATGGGCTCTAGCTGACATGCCACTACTTTTTAAGTCATCAGGTACATTCGGGCCTAAACGATTGGTCGATGTATTCAGATTAACACCAGCATAACTTGAATTTCCATTAGTATTATTATTATATGAATCATATGAAGACATACTATCGTAACTTCCCTATAAATATATACAAAGGTAACATGAATTTCAAAAGCACATTAATATCAATATCGAAGTAACTTACCGTTTTTGTTTGTGTCCTTTCAAGAGATGACGTAGCATTTACTTTATGAGGCGATGCATTTATATAATTTCCAACGTCCAAAACAGAATCAGTTTTATTAATGAGCCTTTCTTGCGTAGAACGTACCGTTCCCCGTGTTGTTTGATTTGTTGGTTTAATATTTCGATCGATCCGTGGTGGTAGATCCGGAGGACTATGATGTGGAGATCTAGGTTCGAATGAAGTACCGAGATATTCAGGAGAACCAGATTGATTACTCGTTTGTCCCGATAAAGAGAAACCATATTTGCTATCTCCAGCACCTCCTTGTGATCTTCTTTTATGTTGTTCAAAAGATTGCTTAAAAAAAAAAAAAAAAAAAAAAAAAAAATCTTTATAATTGCACACATCCACATTTTTTACAAATATAAGAAATATAAGAAACTTTGCACTTACTTGATAATTTGTAGAATATGGAGGAGGTGCGGTTGTATCATCTTGAGTAGCAATACTTGGATCTGAACTACTTTTCAAGCGTATAGGTGGACCCAATGTCCCAGGAAGCGCTGGTGCAGGGCTTAATTCCAGATCACTCTCCGGAGAGGAAGCGTAGGAGAGGCGAGAAGTCATCGGGAATAGGAAATCATCCGAGAGGGCTTCTTCCGGCTACGATCATAGGACACAAAGGACAAAACATTACATGAACATTACATAAACATTACATGACGCATTCAGTGTATTTATACTAGCAAAATTTAATAGAATTATGGCAGGTATATAAACATAAAATGTATTTAGTCAATGAGTATATATATTTTGTTTTTTAGATAGTGCATTGTTAGTATTATATGATAACATATATTATAAATATTTTATAAACTTGTAAAATAAATTTTTGTGTAATATAATTTAATATTTAATATAAAAGAAATATATAACAATAATAATAATAATAATAATAATAATAATATACTAAAAAAAAATTTTGTTTGAATTAAAATTATATATAAATTATATATAATATTTTTTTGTTTGGATTTATAAAGTAATATTTATATATTACTTTCTATGTTCATAGTCAGAAAAAAAAATACAAACATATCTACAAATATACAGGCTATTAATATATATGTATTAATCTGTAATATAATAATGAAGATAGAGATTATGCAATGATTAAGATTTATAAACATATACATAGATCAAGTTTTATATTAATATATATTAGTTAATGAGAAAAATTTGGGCATTTCATGTTACATTAATAGTTTTTTGTTAAATTCATATTATATGGTTATTTTGTGATTGTGAGTAATGTATCATTAATTCAATATTCTCAATTTTTATAAGTACATGCTTGTTAAAGTTTAATTCTGATGTTATATAGTGTTCATGGCACATGAAGACACTGTATCCAATAATTTATATAAATGATTATAAACAAAGGCTTTAACATATTTCAACAAAGACTTAACGAAGAAATTTGTGTTAAAAGTTATTTATGTTATCTGAAGGGTATGTTTGGGCTTTATATGTAGCCGAAAAATTGCTCACGGATGACGTCTGAAGCATTGGGTAAGGACATAAGTGATGCATGATTTTCCATAAAAGAGGAATAACAATAAGGCGATAGAAAGGTATTATTCTTATTTTGATCATAATATACTTTATCTTCAGGATGTGACATGAGAGGAGATTGCGGAGAATATGAATGGTAAGGTGGAAGGTATAGATCTGACACCATATATCGGCTACATATTGGCTACAATCAATAGACTTATTATTTAAACACAGATCTTCTTGATCAAGTATATCTTCAATATAATAAATTTTTTAATCAATTTCATAAATATGCCCATTTCATAAAATTTGTCAATGTCAATTTTAATTTTTTAATTATAAATATATATATATATATATATATATATATATATATGTATTTATTTATTTATTTATTTATTTATTATTTATTATTAGTTTGATTTTGATAGTTGATTATATTATAAAAATGATGTTAATATATTTAAACATCATTTTTTTCTCATGATATATCTGACAATAACAAATATGAACATTTTGTTACAGAACAAAGATATAAATAATAATTAATATCAATTGTTTGATGAAGAAAAAAAAAATTGTGAACATTAAATATTACCTTTGTTTGGCTCATCCATAAAGATCCCTGCTGCTGACGATCTATCAGTTCTCTAAGTTTTCGATACCAAGCTTCAGGAGTTGTAAGTGTGATAACAGCGCTAAATATATGTCCCCAAATTTTATCCAATTTCTGACATTGTTCTAAAAGTTTTTTGCTACTTTTGTGCGCTGATCTGTGGATATTAAAAGAGGAACGACATAATTAATACAAATATATATATATACATATATATACTTAGTTACTTAATAAACTTACTTGGGAATACCTGCTCTCATTTCTTTAATAACTTGTTTTGTTTCAGCTTTTAAAAATATCACAATAGGATAAAACTGGGCATAATTTAATCGATCTACAGCATTCGGAGTAATATCTAGAAGAGCATGTTTTCCTCTATCCATTACTTCTCTGATGGCACTCAAACGGATTATACCCGATGATTTAGTATTTTTATTACCGCTGTCTTCCATTTGACTTTCCATTTCTAAAAACGTAAGCATCTCTTAGGTCATTATGATGTACGACATGTATTATGAAAATTTCACGACTCACTTCGATTTACTCACGTGGGGAAGTAAATTTGTCGGGAAAATCCTTAAGTAATTTTTCCCTACCAAGATCAGCGACAGGGCCAAAAAGTACGACTGGTCTAACAAAACCAGGATGTCGTAGAATGACTCGTTCGTAAGCTGGAAATTTACTGACACTGTCGGAGAATACCACATCGTCCCAATGATCCTAAATAATTTAGAGAAAAAAAAAAAAAAAAAAAAAAAAAAAAAAAAAGAAAAAAAAATATTAGATAATATAAAATATTATAGAGAGAAAAAAAAAGAAAAAAGAAAAAAAAATAATAATTGTAAGTTAATGAATATTCTCACCCTTCCCAGAGATTTTGAACGTCTATGACTACTTCTTCTTCTCCTAAAGAAACTACCTCTGCTCTCGCTAGCGCTTAATTCCTTCTTCGTGGCATTGAATTGTGCAGTAGCAAGTTCCTCGGCGCGCGCTTTGTTTGGAATAATACCTTTCTGTACTTCTTGATTGTTTCTTCCAATTCGAAATACCTGCCAAGAACCTACGACTCCATTATGAAGAGTGTCTACCACGTGAAAGACGTCACCACTGCGAAAACTCATTTCTCCCTTTTCAGGTTGTTCATAATGAAAATGTGTCCTGATAAAATATTAATATTTTTTCGTTATATACTATGTTCTCTCTCTCTTTTTCCTTTCTCTCCTTTCCCTCCATCTTTCTCTCATTTAACCCTAGTTATGCCTATGAGATGTAGAAAACTAGATCAATTTTGAGATCAATTAAAAAAATTTTTGTGCATTGCATGTTGCATGAGAATTTTTTTTTTATACGACAGAATTGAAAAAACCAACTGATGTTATTATTACCGAGGCTTCGAATAAAGAATATATAGTATTTATTTTTAGAATGAAAATTATTCATTCTTTATAAATGAGAACTGTTCAAAGTCCCTAGGGTGCGCATCCTGCGCATCTTCTTGTAGCGCGTATCCCAATTGAAATTATTTTCAAGTGTGCAGAACTAGGGTTAAACACGTTTAAATTATTAAATAAATGACAGGACGTACTTGATGTGAAACGAATCACCTCTACCGGATGCAACTATTTGATCGTATTCCTGACGTCGATGCTGTACGATCAGATCGATTTGTTCTTGAAGACTAAGAAGAAACAATACCGCTTCCTCTCTGGTTACACCTTTCATGTCCATGTCATTTACCTATTTATAATCATTGCAACAAAATATCAACGTGAAATATATTAAATTCTTATAAAACTCTATCGACATTCCTTTTGTGCTTACCTTTAAAATTTTATCACCCGGTTGAAGACCTTGAAGAGAGGCCGGACTTCCAGCTTGAACCGCTGTTACAAAAACGCCAGTTTCATTTCCTCCGCACAATCGTACCCCTACCGAACCTTCCTTTTGGAAGGTAATGAATCGTGGATCCGGCCTAATTTCAAATATCATTTTCATTTCAGTTTATTTTATCATTTGTTTAATTAAATATTAACAAATATTAACACGATCTCTATATACGTAATAAAAAACTTACATTGGCTGTTTCGTTCGTTGTGTAATAGAGTCCTCATCGTACATCTGCCTCCGGGAACTGTAATAATCTATAAAAAAAAAAAAAAAAAGAAAAAAAGATATTTATACGATCGATAATTTTATATAGTTAACATTTTTAAACATTTAATTGTATACCTTCAGGTCTTGGTGGTGGTGGTCTAGGTGGATCTACTGTTGGTGTAGCTGGTAAATCCAATTGACTCAAAGAAACGTCCATTAAAGGACCTCTTGAACGTCCCCTTGGAACCAGATTACTTTTATCTTCCAATGGTTGTCTTGTTGGTGGTGGAACGTACAAATTTTGACTGCTGTAACTCGCACCGGACAAATACTCGCCGCTATCAGTTTTAACTTGTTGTTGGACATGACAACACGAAGAATCTCTGGTAATAACGATGGACAAACGATCCTTACATTGATCCATTAACTTTCTTGCTTCCTTTAGACTCATATTATCAGCGGCAATACCGCTTATTCGCGTTAATATATCGCCAGGTTTAACTCCAATATTTTCTCGCGTAACTTCTTTTACGTACAATCGACAACCCAATACAATTCCAAAATCTACAAAGTTTAAAATGGACAAAGTTTAAAAACGTTTCTTTTCAAACAAATCCTTTTTTACTTTGACGATTATAAAAGGTACACAATTTAACAAGCTCGTTATATCCTCTCTCTCTCTCTCTCTCTTTCTCTTTCTCTTTCTCTTACCATCTTTTTTATTATTTCGCGTGAGCGTAAGTCGATGAGTTTGCGGAGCAGAATTGCCTTGGCAAGTTGATGAGTTCGACGAAGCTCTCCGTTTAACGACCAATAAAACGGTCGATCCAGAGTCCCGAAGAACTCGGACAGCTGCTCCATAATCGGCACCTTCTAACGATACTCCGTTTGCGGAAATGATGCGATCGTTTACCCTAAAAACACACAATCGATTTGTACTTATCATTCGTAACGTCAACCATCTTGTTCTTACTACTTATGGAAACTCGATTCGCCATAAAACGAGATAACATACTGTCGTAACAATTTCTAATGTAAAACGTCTCGTGCCGTACTCTACTTTCTATTTTACGTTTACGATCGTTATAATCTAATTAGAACTAGAGAGCTATATATAGATATATACATATAATCGATTAAACATCAATGCCCATATCGTTACATTTTACAACGATAATAAGTGAAAATTATTTGGTGGGTTATTAGGAGAAAAAAAAAAGAAAAGAAAAAAAAATGGCGTCCAATTGAATGCTTCATAGAACGATTAAGAGAAAGAAGACATTAAACCGAGACCCTTGAGAAACGCTTTCTTTTTCTTTTTTTTTCCTTTGCTTTTCTTTCTTTCTTTTTTTTTCTTTCTTTTTTTTTTTTTTTGCGTTCAAGATGAAAGATCATGGCGGAGAGTCGATGCCCTCCGGCTATAGACTGAATCTTTCGTTTGATTTTTCCTCTCTCTCCCCCCCCCCCCCCTCTCTCTCTCTCTCTCTTTAAGAAACATTACTCACTGCAACTTTCCTTCCGCAGGTCCGGCCTTCAAAACGTCGGAGATTGCAATAGCTGGGTCACCATTGGTAAAATGTGGATTATCACGACCACCAGATACCGCGATACCAAAACCATATCCTGGTACTCTGGTAACGGTGACCTGATGTATCTCCCATCCTCTATCTCCGCTCTAATAAAAAAAAAAAAAAAAAAAAGAAAAAAAAAATCAAAGAAAATTTGTCGTATTTGATTATTATTATTATTATTATTATTATTATTATTATTATCGGTATTAAAAATTTCCACCTTATCTTGTAAATAACCATTAATACGATAAAAACATGAGGGTTTTTATGATGGTGGTTGATAAAAATGACTAAAAGTACTAAACGTTGCAAAATATTAAAATCTCCGCGTCACAGACAGTTAAGCAGGAATAACGCGTTAAATTCGTGGGAATTATATTTCTTTTAAAATATCGCAAAAAAAAAAGAAACTATACACTACGGTGGTGTGATTTACGAAGCGTTGAAAGGAGAGAGTCGTCATATATAATAAGATACTTTCTTCGAAGAAAAATTCAAAGCGTATCGTCTGTCAGACACAAGATGGGTCTTATATACTCTAAGAGTATATATATATATACATATATATATATATATATATAATACTTTTCCTGGAATCCTATAGAACGTTGACAAGTATTCAGAACGGATCGTTGTCCTAGTTGGATATTTTTTTTTGTTCTTTTCCTTTTTCTTTTTCTTTTTTCTCTTTTTTCCCTTCCAATCGCGGTACACATCGGTATGCTAATGGTTAAGAAAATTCCTTAAAAAGTTTCACGCATTGAAATAGCGGAGGTAGTACCATAGGCGTATATAGGTATAAAGTACATAGAATAAGTCTCTTTCTAAATTACAAACACGAAGGTTTTCTCCTACGCGAGTATTTACGATATGCGAGGAATGCGCAATGATTTACGTTAGTCCACGAAAGTAACGATATTTAATTCGATTATTTATCGATTAATATTGCCAATCGAACGGGATATCGTATTTTAGTTCTTTTTTACATTTGTTAAATTAGAAAAAAAAAAAAGAAAAAAAGAAAAAGGAAAAAACAAGGAAACAAATAAATAACATTATATCTTCGATATATTTCATTTTAAAACGATCCCTCCGTTAATAATTCGACATTAAAACTGTTGTTAGAATTTTATTATCGATATCATGCAACTTTATCATTATTACAAAAATAAAACGATGTAGTATTTCGATTCATAGTACAAGTAATTAATTCTTGTTTAAAATTATCCATATAAAAAATAAATGTATTTGGAAAGACTAACGAAGGGACTCTCGTAACTTTTCTTTGTTTCTTCCCTACTCTAACCCCACTTTAAAGTCGTAAACAATAGAAAGATCGGTCTCACGACGATCTTCTTTATTTTCTCCTCAACGTCCCTTTTAAATTAGTTAAAAGTCTTTCTTATCCAATATTAAGATCATATTCTACAATTGTAATGTTACAATTACATTATACGAAAAGGAAGAGGATGCATCTATCTATCTCTATCTGTCTGTCTATCTATCTATTTTGTTGAATGAAAAATATAAAATATTACAATCGATCTATCTCGATTAATGGACTACCTGACTGTCCAATCCTGACGAAGATGTATGAAGGGCCGCCGGATGACTCGAGGAGGAAGAATTCAATGGTGATCCTGAATTTCCAACGTGACAATTCCCATTGGTACCACTTCCAATACCAACACCACTTTCGTTTCTATCCATCTTCGTTTATATACGTACGACGTGTAATTCGTAGAACTTGAATCGATGCAACACAACGCGCGAATAACAACGACAATGATGATGAAGACGACGACGACGACGACGACGACAACGACGACGACAACGACGACGACGTTGACAATAACGATGATGTCAAGACGTTCTTATGAATGATTCAAGAAACATAATTAACCTCAAATACCCACAATCTAATTAATTCTTCCCCCACATGAACGCACACACAATATATCTCACCCACACGATCTTGTCATTATAACAAAATATATCCCATTTACTATTTTCTATCTTTCTTAATTTTCTTTTCTTTTTAACAAAATTTTTTCTCGTAAAAAAAAGAAAAAAAAAAAAAAAAAAAATCAAAAAGGAACAAAAAAAAGAGATCACCAGCAATCGGACGAGATGGCACTTGTTGGAAAAAATTCCAAATTCCCGCGCATTTTCACAGTGCGCGTTTTGTCGAAATCGATTTTGTTTATTATTCGAAAAGATCGATCTTTCTTTTTCTTTTTTTTTTTTCTCCTTTAAAAAAAGAAAAGAAAGAGAAGATATTCACGCGAAAAAAATATTTTCGTCGTTCTGATCTTTTCTTGAACTTTCACGAGAAAAATATCGTACTCTTGAACGTATAAACG